>NC_030439.2:18507842-18755342 GCF_001660625.3 Ictalurus punctatus | reverse complement strand
CCAGTTATATAATCAAAGTACAAACATTTATGTACACACTATAATAAAATAAATTAAATCTTCTAAATGCAAAAAAATTTAGGCCGGTTTAGATGGTGCAGCAGTCGGTGACGATGATGAGCGGCGCAGCGTTTTTGCTTCCATGCGGTTTTCCGGGATTAAAAATGGGATGAAGCCTTTCAGTAAACTTGTCTGTAAACGTGTAGATATGAATCCCTGAGTCAGGACAGAAGAAGGACACACGCCCCTCCTCGTAGTCCAGATAAACGCCCACCTTTCTGGGTTTGGAGTTGAGTGGCAGACAGGTCAGTGGCAGCGTGTTGGCCGTGTACTGATTTCCGTTCCTCAGGCTGAGCGTCCAGAAGCCGTTTGCAGGGCTGATGGTAAATTTCCCCTTCCTGTTAACAGAGTGCCTGGCCAAGCCGAGGTCCCAGTCTGTCTTGTCTCCTACTTCCACTTCCCAGTAATGTCTACCTGAGAGGAGGGCTTCCTTGGACATCACGTTGGTCACACGGTCAAACCTTTTGGGATTTTCCGGGACCTCCTGCTGCTTGCCAGTGTGTCTGACCTGCTTCCTGTCATCCGAGATGGAGAGGCTGGCGTGAGCCGTGCGATGGTTCAGTCTGAGCTCCACTGTCAGATAGAGACACGATCAGCGTTCCAGCGTAAACCACCACACAAACACTTTAATTATCGGAAACAATTATCACACACAAACATACCTGTGTATATCTGCAGCCTCTTCAGCTCTGTCAAATCACACACAGCACATTCAGTTACTTTCAATCCGTCCTCCAACATTCCCATTTTTATTTCTTTATCCCCCGCCCATGTATATAAATCCACATACAGGTCTGTAGATGACTCAAAGCCTCGAAATGTTCATATTCAAACACTTCGTCATTTCATAAATATATCTACAGTAAAAATGACACATGAAAAGACTTCAAATCCACATCATTATTAACAACTACACATTGTAACACCAACAATATTAAACAGTCATAATAAATGTAAATTTAAAATGTATACGTGTAATACGATAAATGTATACATACACAATTAATATTATTATAATACCTTGTCTTTTATTGCACCTTGTATTCTCCTTTATTCCACTGAAAAAGTTCCTCATTTTTTGCTTCAATTAATACCACCTCAGTACACGAGAGAAGAGTTTGAGGACGCACTCTTCACACTCGTACGTCACATCCATGTTAAAACACACTGCGCACTAATACAAACCTGCTGTAGAGAGTTTGTTAGCCTCCGTCCTGACAGCGTCGATAAAATCGCTGACAGCTTTCCTGGTGAACCCCACACACGGGTCGGTCTCTAGTGTGACCTTTGACCAGTCCTTCATCTCTCTGGGTAAATGAATGAAACTCTACAAATAAAATAAATTTTAAAAAAGCATGAATGTGTTATGTCGAAACGTTACTTGGTGAATTTCCTGCTTCTTGTATTGCACAAAATAGCTATAAAAAGCATCAAAATAATCAATTTTTTTCCCGCTCGTATAGACGAAAAGCCACTCACGTGACGTTCACACTTAGCTAGTATCGGCTAACTATCTAACCTAGCTTGCAATCTATATGGCCAAAAGTTTGTGGACGTCTGGCCATCACACCCATACGTGTTTTTCGAACGTCTCATTCCAAAGATGGTCCGCTTTTGCTGTTATAAAAGCTCCACTCTTCTGGGAAGGCTTTCCAATAGATTTTGGAGCGTGACTGAGGATTTGTGCTCATTCAGCTACAGGAGCGTCGGTGAGGTCAGGCACGGAGGTTTGGGGTGCAGTCGGCACGGAGGTGTTCAGTAGGGGTTGAGGTCAGGGCTCTGTGCAGGACACACGAGTTCTTCCACCTTCTTCCAACCTGAACACACCATGTCTTCATGGAGCTGGCTTTGTGCACAGGTGCATCGTCATGCTGGAACAGTGTTTACTGGAATTTTCCATTTATGCCAAAGTTTTCTAATGTCTCTATCCTGACACGTATGACTTATTGAGATCAAATCATATTAGAAGTAGAGATACACAGCCCTGGGATTTATGTCATACCATTGAATATGTTGGTGATAACTGGGAATTAACGGCCTTGTGTTGGCTTTGGAGAAGAGTCTCAGTACATTAGAGCTACAGCGCCATCTGCTGCCAGATAGACGCGTGTAAAATGTTTTAAGCGCGATCTTATGGATACATTTCTGATGTGCACACTTCATGAAAACAACAACAACAGCAATCATATGATCGTGCACACAAATACATTAAATCAGAAAAACCCAAGTGGTGCTTTGAAACAACACTAAATAAAACTAAAATAGATGCCTAATACACATTATCATAAACAACAGACAAAATCGAACCGTGGACGGACTGGGATGCAAAATCTTAACACATCAAAGCATATTATTAATATACTGGGGAGCTATTTCTGAAGGATGTGTGGTTCATGAACCCATAGGGGGCGAAGTTAAGTTCACGTACCAGTTTCTCAGGAAGCGTTAGTCCAATTATACAGCATTATACAACATAATCTCAAAGTGGATTTCTAATGATTACTTGCTTATGTAAAAAAAAATACAAACATCATTGGTCATTTTTAAAAAAATATATAATTTCAGTAGCTAACAGTATCTTCATTGTTCTAAGTAACTTGGAAACTAGGAAGAGTGCTTGGACCCCGAGATCGCTACTTGTGGCTATATTTAATCTTATAGCCATACACTATGTACATGAAGGCTGATACTTGGGTAAGTCCTCTTCTCTTACAGTAAATGACAGTCATGACTACTGATCATACTGACGATATGACGAACTCACCTTTCTAAGATACTCCTTGCCATCTAGAAGATCCTCTGGTGTGGTCTGTCCACTTTTCAGATCAGCAATCTCTTTCTCCAGCTCCTTCACGAGTCGGTCCACTCGTTTCTCCGCCTCCTGCTGTTTCTCCTCAACCTCCGCCACCACCGCTTTGTGGGCCACCTCCACGGAGCTGAGGAGGGCAGAGAACACCCTATGACTCTCCTGCACCTCCCGCAGACACGAGCTCTGATCAGAGGAACACATTGAGAGACATAATAACGTCTTTGATGTCTTATAATGGCAGCCTCTCACTACTCCACCCAACTCCCTACAATATCTTTTCAGTTAGAATTAGTCACGCTGTATGAGTGTAGTCTATTTAAGGAGACCGCCATGTGAACACACATTGCGAGGCATGGATTCGGTTTAAAAGTTGACATCTGGGTGCTACCCTTAGCGATTTCTTTTTTTTCAAGCTGTCCAAACCTTAAATTGTGCCGACTGACACGGAGAGCAATAAGACTGGACAAAATAGCTTTCATGTACGGATAAAGGTTTTGTGCATCAGTGTACGGATTTACAACTCTCCGGAGGTTCCCAAGTGGCGCAACAGAAAAGGAGCATCAGGAGCTCGTGAGTTTGAATCCCAATGATGCCTCAGCCATCTGTGTGGGAGGGGCATACTCTCTCTGCCCTGTCAATCACAGTGATACTAGCCAGTCGTAAGCATCCGAGAGCTCATGTATGCAGAAGAGGGCCGATAGCACTTTCCCTTCCAAGTCTGTTATAGTCTTTCTGTCTTTTTTTCCCCTCAAGCTTCATATCAGGCTACTCACTTGCACCTGAATGAAAGTAAAAAAGCTGCGTCCAGCGGGATCTCAGTCTGATTCACACCAAAGGCTCAACCAAATTTCTGGCAAGCTTTCTAAAAAAAAATACTGCGCCTCCTATTCATATCTGTATTTCTATCTGTTTAGAACATATCATCTATTCGTTCTGAATTACGTATTCGGTTATATTCGTAGTACTGGATCTATTAGGAAGAGGCATGTATTTGTTAATAATGTTTGGATTCATTTCACTGGCGATATCCCGATAATTAGACATTTTCTGGAAAAGTGACAGACTCACGTTTAGGAGTTTAAGCGACTGCTTGAGTTTATCCATTTTCTGAATCCTCTCTTGGATCATGTGCTCCACCTCTGCATCGGATTTCTCTACCTGCACATACGTTTTTTTAAAAAAAAGCAGACAATGAAACCACGCTTCAGATCAACCCCCAGTTTAGGACTTTTCAAACTCTTCCACGTAACGCTACCTACAGCAACATTCAACAGACCGCCCACGCTGACGGATTTGGTTTTTCCGTCTAGCCGTGATTTCCTGTAATGCTCCGTGACGTCCGCCAGTATACGGTTCACGTTGAGGTGAGGTTTGGAGACGAAGGACTTTCTGCAGAGAGGACATTTTCTCGTACGGGACCGGCTCCAGTATTTGTGCAGACACACTTTACAGAAGCTGTGGCCACAGGGCGTGGTGACCGGATTGCTGAAGATGTCCTCACACAGCGAACACAGGAAGTGCTTCTTCGACAGGAGGCTAAAGGTCGAAGCCATTACCTGGGGGAAAAAAATATTTATAGTCCTTAAAGGGGTATACGACAGGAGAAATCAAATTTTCCTGGATCTTTTGACGTATAAGAGGTAGTTGTACCATTAAATCGTCCTGCTTTTAATGTTTCACAGATTAATACGTCCTACTCAGTGAAAAAAAAGAGAGCATTTATTTAACCGAGCTCGTTTGGATGTGGCGGGATTTGTGACGTCAGAAGGGCAAATTCATTTGCATACGACTGCCCTTACAGCAATACACCGTTAGCCCCGCCCACCGCCGCTCAGTCACTGAAAACCATTCCGCGTGTGTTTTTATTAAACAACATCACGTTGTATTTTTTCCCCCTCCCATTTATAATTACATGTAATGTTGTGGAATGTCCATGAAACAAATTATAGCAGCTATAAACAATTATTTCATCACCAGCCGCTCTTTATTTTTTTCCCTTTGAGACAAAAAAACACAACAACCGCAGCTCGTCATGCTACTGAGAAACTGCAAAACTCTTTCCTCTGTCCTGAAGCACTGACACTGGAGGCTTTATTTCTCCCCAAAAGTGCTAATTAACACCTCTTTACAGAAATCTTCACCAAATCAACGATTACACCACACAAGTCCTTCAGAACTACTGTCAAGAGCTGCTGTTATAGGAAAGCAATGAACACCACCTGACCTGAAGCGAGAATTCTAAAGCGCTGTGGTAAAAAAATACAGTAAATACACACTACAGTATGAGGAACTGCACCATAACTACGTTAGCATTTCTTATCAAACGCGAACAGGTAGGAACGGGGCGTGAAATGAATAATAATAATCATCATCATAATAAGGTTATAATGAAGGTTATAATTTGTATTAGAATCCAGAGACATAAATAAGACGGGTGTGTGCCAAAAATTATCCGCGCCATAGAGTCGAGACAATGTTTACGTTCGAAAACATCTAGTACTTCCTCGTACCGACACCTAAAAACCCAGACACACAACAGGATCACTGTGAGAAATATTTTACTCCACAGATTTGACTCGAAAAGTGAATCAGAACGCAAGCGCTACAGAAACCGATGAATCATTACGCTGGATCAAAGCACACAGAGTGAATACTTTGTGAAGTGTATAATGAAAATGCATTGTGCTCTAGATATTCGGTCTCTCCACGTAAGAGCCGAGACAGGTGGCATGCAAGAGAACGGGTTTAACCAGAAACTCACATCGTCATTGAAACAAATCAGGGTCGAAGTAGACATTTCTTGAATTCTGGAAAGACCTCAAAGACAACAAGTTCAACATTTCGTTTAAAGGTAAGTAATAATCAGAAAATTAAAAAGTCTTGTTATTAACTATTAGGAGTTAGAAGGTTAGGATCATATAATCCCTCATTACATCATGGAGACATTCAAGAAGCGGTTGTTAAAGAGGACAAACTTGTGTTATACATTTTGCCTTGCTGTATTGAAGTTAAGTGTGTGTGTGTGTGAGATCATAATATATAGTAATAGTGGCCTGGTTTAATCTTACCTGGATGTTTGGGTGTGTGTTGAATAACGTCTCCTTCTCTGCTTCTTTCACAACAGTTACTCGGCTACTGAGCTAAAACATTGTAATCAGGCGTACAGGTGTGTTCATGTCGAGGGGAGGGACACGCACAGGTACGGCCCCGTCTCCTGTCATTCTGCTTTAAATAAACAGAAGCTTGAAGTGTCTGAGTAAACGACATGAAGTGCCAAAGACAGACTCTACACAAAAACGTAGGTGCAAAAATATTGTATTTATTTTTTATTAGCTTCGGGAGAAAGAGAGAGAGAGAGAGAGGAAACAAAAGAAACTGGTTATAGCTTTTCTAATATAAATGATAACAGGAAGTAACTTGTTTGGCAGACATAACGTCACAGTAAACGTCAAAGTACGATGTGTCGTTCCTGTATAAAATGTAAGAAAATAAAACACATTTTTGAAATTTTGTGGTATGCAAGAGAATGAAACATCATTAAACAACATGAAGATAAGATCAAACAATAATTTATTAATCCCCAGATGGAGAAATTAGGTGTCATTATGCACCAATGACAGGTAAACGTGTTTTACATCTAGTTCACTCAGACACCCAGTTAAAAATGCTTTTGAGGCCATACAGTAAAAAAGTTTCACATCTGAAATGGGTGAAATTTAATAGGTATTGGACTCATGATCACACTGAACCTCCACATAGTGAGGAGGGTCAAAAAGGCCCAAAGATCACATTTTTAGAACTGCACCAAATAAACTTGACTACATTCAGAAAATTAATATTGCACAAGCCTATTCCTGAGAGTATCAGCACCAAGCAGCATCAGCACTCCAATAGGCATTGTGTGTTGTGCTCAAGTTCAGACCTTTATTTTAAGTTTTCTTTCATGAGCACCATCAAAATGTCTGGAGGCAAAAAGCGACTGTATACGAGTAAATCCACCTCATAGCCACTGTACACTTGTACACTTTACAGTTGGGTCAGTGAGCATCTGACTGTTTCCTTGTGGCCGGTGGTAAACTCATAAACTCTAAAGATTGATTCTGGTTATTTCACGTCTACAAGATGAGACAAACAAAACAAAAACTTTTCCTTGATTTTCCGACATTTAAGAGATCTTCGTTCCGTTAAAAAATATTGACATCGCAATATTGACATTATTAATATTGTCATCGCAATATTATTATTGACAACATTATTATTGACATCGCAATTATTATTGACATCGCAATTATTGACATATGCAATTATTATTGACATCGCAATATTGACATCAATAAACATTGACATTAAGCTTTGAAAGTTTCAAAGCTTAACACGTCCTCCTCAGTACAAAAAGAGCATTTATATTACAGACTGGATTCACTGATAATTAAGAAACGAAACAAAAATAAAACAGCAGTGGTTAGTCTTTCCTTCCCAGTAGTACGAAATTACGACGACTGTCGAGTTGAATTGTATGAATTGCACGACCACGTATCGGATTTCAGTACCACATATGAGAGTGGAAATAAAAATGTCAGATTCAATCTGTCTTCTGTTGTTAAAACAGCCATGTCAGTAACAAACCTGTGTAACGTTTGTCAGTTTTGCCTGCTGCGTGAACGTAGCCTTAAATTGTCCATATTTAAATAATGATTAATAAAAAAAAAATAAATAAAAATGATTAGTGCAACAGATAAATAATATACAAGCATCTATCTAGGTCTTAGAACTACAAAGTGAAATAAAGACTTGAGAGCACTTTTTGGTAACGTATGCATAAAAATATCCTTTTTGTGTTACCATGTGCTCCAACAAAAATAAATACAGTATTTCTTTTCCATGACTTTCCAAGAATGGAAAAAACCATAGAGACGGATTTCAGCAATCAGCCAAGAAAAAGCCGTGGGCTTCACCCTCGTGCCCTCAGCAGCTGTATGAGAAACTCCCTCGTAGCAGTGTTTACCAGGTTGTTTTGTAATTTAATCCCAGTTAACAAGTATAAAAAGTAGTGTTGTAAATATACATACATTTTTATTTTATATATATTAAATAATAGGAAGACCGTTCCATAACTGTGGGGCTCTATAACCTCAGTACGCATGGAGAAATCACTATTTACATCTACGAACTGATAACGATCAGTCAGATAAGAGTTGAGCCAGGAGAGAACTGCTCCTTTGGATAAAAGCGCTATATAAGTAGCTTTTTATTAAAAGCTGCACTAAGGTCGAGTAACACAAACAGTAACACAAACATTTACTACTTTAACTAACTGTGAACCGAGCCACAAAAACACAGATGGGATACCATCCCTAACAGCGACTAGAGAAAATAACATCTAAATCTTGTTGCATTTGTAAGACCTCTGAAACAGACTTTAATGCCTTCAATGACTAATGTCTGTTACAGACTTTAATGCTAAAAAAAATTATTTCACATTACCGATCAGGTGAAATGCTGTAAACCTCGTCCCACAGGAGTGGTTGAGATGACTAACGTAAACAAGCCCAAAGTGAATGCGTGTCGATGCACGCCGGGTCTAAACACACGTATAAACGAGTCAAACTCAACTCAGACTGAGATGAAGCTGGTTTGGAGCGTTTCCTGTGAACTGAGCCGCTCTAAAACACGGATGTGAGACACGCGCACACGCGCGCGCGCACACACACACACAGGTTTACCATCTCAAACAGCGACGAGAGAAAATAACATCTAAATCATGTTTACGATGTCGGGTCGGTTGCGTTTGTAAGACCTCTGAAACGTGAATCTAAGAGACTTTAATGCTACTGAAGGCCTTATTTTCACATTCAGGAATTTAAGAGATTTGAAGACTTTTTAAGGACCCGTGGAAAGCATCCTGAGAATGCTTCTTCTCCGGTTCCTCTAGCACTGCACCGACCTCCTTTTTTCTCTTGATTTTCCACGATTATTTCCTGATGTGTGAATTGTTGAGCCACGTCTTTATATTCCAGGTTTGAAAAAACACCATGCTTTGCCACCATCTCGTCTATTTTGTCCAACAATTCTTTTGCCATGCTACTCTCTTCCCTTCTTCCGTTGAAGACTAGGCACCTTCGATGACACTGGTCTAGAAGCTCTCTAAAGTCACGATTCTTCATCACTTTGTCCTCTAACGACTGCCTCCACTGCTCTTCCTCATGGTATAAAACAATCATTGTGTTGTCCAAGATTTGCTCTCCAAAGTACTCCACTACCGGTTTGAAAATTTCGTACGCGTTTGGCGGCATGTCTAACGGACTTACAGTAAACAGGACGGCGTGTGGCCCTGGACAGGAGAACCGAACCGCCTTCTTCAGTTCCTTTTTAAACTTGTAATTGTCAAGATTTGGAGTGTTGACCAGAGTCACATTTCTTCCCAAAGAGGCTTCCAGAAGTTTTAGTAGTGAGTATAGTGTGAGGATCAGTGCCGTCAAAGACCACGCTCTGCAGGATCGACTCGGTGAGAGAGAACTGCTGATGACCAGAGCTTCCAAGTATGATTGCTCTCAATGATGTATCTTCAGTACTCACTGGAAATCAGATTTTAATAGACAACATTAAATTATTATTTTTTTAAATGATCATTATGAATTGTTAAATTTCAATACTTAGAATGAATCAAATTCAATTTTGGCAACATAGAGCTTTAACTCACTAATAGGAGGCTCTGTAATGCTCTTTCTACGCTGTTTCTTCCGTACAGGAAACTGACCTAGAAGAACATCACATTTGAGTTAAATTCATCATTAAACAACATGAAGATAAGATCAAACAATACTTTATTAATCTCCAGATGGAGAAATTAGGTGTCATTATGCACCAATGACAAGTAAATGTGTGTTACTTACCCATGTTTTTTACATCTAGTTCACTCAGATCCGCTTGACTTTGTAACTGCGGGGGGGGGGGGGTGTTTAGACACAATTAGAAAAGTAGAAAGTGCATGGCGGCTTAGTGGTTAATACGATTGCCTTACACCGCCCAGGTTGGGGGTTTCGATTCCAACTGCTGCCCTGTGTGTGTGTTTTTTTTTTTTTTTTTGCATGATCTCCCCTGCAGGGGTTTCCTCCGGCTTCCTCTCCCAGTCCAAAGACATGCATGGTTGGCTGATTGGCATGTCCAAAGTGTCCGTAGTGTATGAATGGGTGTGTGAATTTGTATGTGATTGGCACCCCGACCAGGGTGTACCTTGTGCCCCATGCTACCTGGAATAGACTCCAGGTTCCCCACGACCCTGAAGGATAAGCGGTATAGAAGATGGATGGATAAGCAGAACACACTTGTGTGGTTCAGTCTAGCTGACCTGCTGATGCATATACATACATCACACATACATTATATATATACACATACATACATATACTATACATATACTCTACTGATGTACTACATCTAATACAAAATCTAGTACTACTGTACCCGTCCCATTATCCAGAATTCGCAGGCTATAGGATTGAATAGATCGAGTAGATGAACAGTCAACGTGAATCACATTGGTTCCATGTAAAAGTTCAGATGAAGCCCATTCAAAAGCCTGCCTGCGAAATAGCATCCTTGCATTAATCTAAACTATACTTATATTTTTTATTTTATGTTTTACATCAATACAAAATACAAATGTGTAATATGCTACTGATACACTATTGTTACAGTATATCAACATGCCATTTTACAAGCTTCTTTTGTAGACTGAACTAATTCAAACCAACAGTAATGTTTAACCTTACTTAACTTATACACCGAGGACATCTAGTGGACGTAAACAGCACTGCAGTCTTTGGACTCTGTGCTTGTAGGTGGGGTTTAACAATACTCGAGCACATTGTCCAATTATATCTGGACTTTAATTTGAGCAGAATCTGACGTGGAATGAGAACGCTAATGGTTAGCTTCGTTTGATTGTAGATGCGACTTCATAGTACAGGGACGGGCGACTTATTGGATGTAAAATTGCTGCATGTATGAACGACGCATCCACGGCACTTCAGTGCATTTTCCCTTTGGGCTGGGCCCAACCGAGGTCTACTCTACTACAGTGGTTCGCAAACTTTTCCATGGCAAGGCCCCTCAAATGGCATTAAAATTTGACCGAGGCCCCCCTTTTGCAGGATGTCTTTAAAACACATTAAAAATACAGACTTGTGAAAATAACCCCCCCTATTATTAATAATGACCTCTTTCATCTTCACATTACATTAGGAATTGATTGTGTGTGTGTGTGGTTGTCAGAGTGAGAATTTATTTTTCACACCAAACTGTCGCGGCCCCCACTTTGAAATCCACTGCCCTACTACACTGAAAGCAAAAAATAAATCAATTCTCTCTGTACTGCAGAGGGGTTCAGTGCTGATAACTTTACCTCTGTATGATAACTTTACACTTACCTGTTTATGATAACTGTAGTGGACACACCTCTGTAGGTTTTTCTTTGGTACTCTGTCTTCTGTAAACATCTAATAAATAAATAAATAAATAAATAAATAAAGCAAGCAAGCGAACTTTAACCTAAGATTTACTTTACTGTTTTGCACAGTTATACACGATATTTTCTATTACTGTTTTCACTGACAGCTTTTATTAACTGACTGCTCTGAAGCTGGAACTCTGTAAGGAGGAATTTCACTTACCTTTTATACTTGTTAGTCCTGACTCCTGGGTAAACAAGAGAGCAATGCAGAGCAGTCAATCTGGCGTTCAAAGAAACCAAGAAGTGCGTTTAGAGAAGCGGTGTGTACTCGGCCATCTACAAAAGCACACACGCCAGTTAGCTTAGCTTATCTTAGTTTATCTTAGTTTAGCTTAGCTTAGCTTATCTTAGTTTAGTTTAGCTTAGCTTAGTTTAGCTTAGCTTAGCTTACCTTATGGCCTTAGCGCTTTTAAAGCAAAAATAATAATAATGAAACATACACACTGTTTGTTGCAATGGAGCAAAATCCCGTGTAGCTCTTATCTCAGTAAGCTAGCGTCACCATTAGGCTGTTGTTCACTATATGTTCGATGGCGACCGGGAGACGGACCGCAGCTCTTCCGCACTGGCTTCCGTATTTCCGGGATGAAGTGTCCGGTTGGTGCAGCTCGTTTTCTGAGTTAACCGGCTAAAAGTTTTTATAATTCCTTACATTATAAAATGGCAAAACACAATAAAGTTTAAATAGACGTTAAATAAAAATTCATTTGTAAAAACATATTTTAAGAAACTAGTGTTGTTGTTGTTGTTGTTGTTGTTGTTGTTGTTATAAATCTAACCATAAATAAATGTTTAAAACGTGTACATGGTTAATTTCACAGAGGAAGTCTGACACCAAAATATTAATATTTTATTTTTTCTTAATGCTTTAATAAAAGCGACGTTTCAAATTGGTGGACAATCAGACCCACTCAGATCAGTTCATAGGCACTTACTATATTTTCACAATACAGATCAATTCATTTTACTGTAGAATTTTAAAATAATTGCTCTTCAAAGTCATCGGATCTGTCAGTATAGACAGGAAGCACTTTTTAAATCATTATAAAATAGACATTTCAAATTGGTAGACAATCAGACCTGCTCAGATCAGTTCATAGGCACCTCCTCTATGCTCACAATAAACATCAATTAAATTTACTGTATAATATTAAAGGAATTGCTCTTCAAAGTCAGGGGCGTAACCTGGCCTGGGCATGAGGAAGATTTTTTTCTTTATCCTGGAATAATTCTACACTTGGAGCGGTTCGTCACTACATAACTGAAGGTCAGTAAAAGAAGACCTCCTGTAATTTCATATCTATAGTGATCGGACTCGAGACCGATCAGACAGGGTTTACAGGAAAATACGTGGGAATACTCGTATCTTATTGGCTGACGGTCTCTCAGTTCTGCCAAACACTAGCTCACACAGTCAGTGTGAGGAAAAATGGATTAACGCCGATTTTAATATAAATAAATGGGTTGAAACTGAAACACTAACATCCTCTCACGCTGAGCAGGAAAACAAGGCGTGTAAATGTCTATACGAGTTCCAAGTTACGTGAACATGAAATGAGCAGTGCATAAGGAAAGATAATGTACTCTGCATTACACTGTAGCAGTTAAACCCATACAGTGATAGCTTAGTTGTACCTCCACTTGGCTTGCGTCACCAAACTAGCCTAGTCTTGTGTTAGATAGCCAGTTTGATATTTTATTGGTCTGGTAGTCTTGCATCAGTGATCACACCCAAGGTTTTATGAGAAATCCAACTTTTCGTCCAATTTTTAAAAATTCTAAGCAATCAGCCTTCACATGCAAGAACAAAATGCATGCAAACAGTCTATTTAGAAGTACGTTTTAAAAGGTTGTTGTTGTTTTTTTGGAGAAGAATCTGAGCTCAGCATTACCTACTCTATGCTTACAATAATGATGAATTAATTTTGCTGTAGAATTTTTAAGTACTTGCTCTGTAAATCATTGGGTCTGTCAGTATGTTTGAACTAGGAGGCACTTTTAACTCGATTATAAAATGGACAATTCAAATCGCTAGATGATCAAACCCACTGAAATCAGTTCACAGTGAGTTACTCGATGTTCGCAATAAAGATCAATTCATTTTACTGTAGAATTCTGGAGAAATATGACATTATTCTGAAGTCTATACAGACATCAGTTCTAATAAGTAGAAAAAATTAATGGCCAGTTCTTTTAAGGAAATGTCCATACTAGGCGTCTGGAACGCTGGTAAAAACACCAGCTTGTAAAAGTCAATTAAGTTAATTCTTAACGGGAGTTAGTTGGTGTTCTCACTTATGTTACGACGGCTGTAAACATTTTACTTATCACTTTTTAATTTCTAAAACAGGTAGAGGACATGTGCATATGCAGAGTGAGTGGTTTGGCTGCACTGAGTTAAAAAATGGATCTTATTCTTCAACTTCATGTAAAAATCAAAGAACATTTTGGGAATGATTTTGGAAACTTCAGGAAAGGTTTTTTTTGTTGTTGTTACATTTAGCATCCATTTGAAATATTTACACTTACTTTATATTCCTATATATTCCTTCAGGTGGCTGGGCTACTATCTTGTGCTCTTTTGTTTGTTGTTATTTTCTGTAGACATTATAACTGTAGGATTTGTGTAGAGTTTTATCATAATATAAAATTATAGATTAAAACTCTTGTTTCTTATAAAGAGAAGTCGTGTTTGGTCACAGCACCACCTCCTAACTATGTACGTACTTACATAATACTGTGTTATGTAAATACTATCGAGCATGAACTGACTTAAACCAAGTGCTCTAAACAGATTTATTAGAAGAAAAAAAAACACACACACACACACGCAAATATTGTGCTTTATTATTTATTTCCTTCAACTGGACAGATAATGTTCATCACAAATTACAAGTCCAATCTGACAGCCACAATCAGAAACTGTTTATTGCCCAAATGAACAATGGACACGGCCTTTAGTGCGTCAAATCAACATGAGATACAAATGTGTGAACAAAATACAACAATAAAAGCCTAACACATAAAATATATGGATGCTGCATTATTGTGACATTATAAACCACATGTAAAGAGAATATAGAATATTTTAAAGCAACAATAGTAAACAATATCAGACAAATACCTTCCTTGTGTGATCAAATTCTTAACATTCATTATTCATTATGTTTCTTTGGGGAGAAAGTGCTCCATATGCCCTCCAGAATTATTGGCACCCTTTATAAAAAAAAAACAAAAAAACATTAAACACGACAATGAAATTTTCCACTTCAACAGTTAAATATCTCTGTAATATACAAAAAGTAAACTTGTTCAAACTACTTTTTAACATAATAATGTCTTTTTCTCAAAACTATCTGTACCAATGGTATTGACACACCTAAAGATTTGTAAATAAATTCAAATAAATTGTCATTCTTGAACAATGTGTAGTGTTTTTATCATTTGTTCTCATCCTGTAGGAACTGGTTGCTTTTAACCATGTGCTGTTTCAGTGGGGTATTAAATATAAGGTTGCACACATGTAACATCACTTTGTCAACCACATGGGATGGGAAAACAAATTAAACAAACAATGATTTAAAAAAAGAAACAGATGATTGTTGAGCTGCACAAATCCGGTAATGGATAAAAAGAAACACACAGCCAGTTAAAAATGCTTTTGAGGCCATACAGTAAAAAAGTTTCACATCGGAAATGGGTGAAATTTAATAGGTATTGGACTCATGAGCACACTGAACCTCCCCATAGTGAGGAGGGTAAAAAAGGCCCAAAGATCACATTTTTAGAACTGCACCAAATAAACTTGACTACATTCAGAAAATTAATATTGCACAAGCCTATTCCTGAGAGTATCAGCACCAAGCAGCATCAGCACTCCAATAGGCATTGTGTGTTGTGGTCAGTTCAGACCCTTATTTTAATTTTCTGTCATGAGCACCATCAAAATGTCTGGAGGCAAAAAGCGACTGTATACGAGTAAATCCACCTCATAGCCACTGTACACTTTACAGTTGGGTCAGTGAGCATCTGAGACTGTTTCTTTGCGGCCGGTGGTTCATAAACTCTGTAAAGATTGATTCTGGTTATTTCACGTCTACAAGATGAGACAAACAAACCAAATAAACTTTTCCTTGATTTTCCGACATTTAAAAGATCTTTGTTCCGTTAAAAAATACCCTGCAAGTTTCAAAGCTTAACACGTCCTCCTCAGTACAAAAAGAGCATTTATATAACAGACTGGATTCACTGATAATTAAGAAACGAAACAAAAATAAAACAGCAGTGGTTAGTCTTTCCTTCCCAGTAGTACGAAATTACAACGACTGTCGAGTTGAATTGCATGAATTGCACGACCACGTATCGGATTTCAGTACCACATATGAGAGTGGAAATAAAAATGTCAGATTCAATCTGTCTTCTGTTGTTAAAACAGCCATGTCAGTAACAAACCTGTGTAACGTTTGTCAGTTTTGCCTGCTGCGTGAACGTAGCCTTAAATTGTCCATATTTAAATAATAATAAAAAATGATTAGTGCAACAGATAAATAATATACAAGCATCTATCTAGCTCTTAGAACTACAAAGTGAAATAAAGACTTGAGAGCACTCTTTGGTAACGTATGCATAAAAATATCCTTTTTGTGTTACCATGTGCTCCAACAAAAATAAATCCAGTGTTTCTTTTCCATGACTTTCCAAGAATGGAAAAAACCATAGAGACGGATTACGGCAATCAGGAAGAGAAAAAGACGTCGACGTCGTATGAGAAACCCCCTCGCAGCAGTGTTTACCAGGCTGTTTTGTAATTTAATATCAGTTAACAAGTATAACAAGTAGTGTTGTAAATATACATACATTTTTTATTTTATATATGAAAAAACCTTTGCTATTTTGTAATATTAATATTGCACTGAATAATACTTAATGATAATACATTTTTATTATACAAAGTAATTTAACAATAGTCTTATATTTCTGACTTAATTCACTTCTATGTGTTAGATCTTGTGGCTTTTATTTTGGAGGAAAGCCGCAGGTAGACGTCCTTTTAGTTGACAACAGTTTTTTTTTTTTTTTTTTTTTAAATTAACTTCTCATTACAGATCAGGTGAAATTCTGTAAACCTCGTCCCACAGGAGTGTTTGAGATGACTCTAACGTAAACCCAAAGTGAACCTGACGCGTGTCGGGTCTAAACGCACGTATGAGCGACTCAAACTCACAACTCAGACTGAGATGAAGCTGGTTTGGAGCGTTTCCTGTGAACCGAGCCGCTCTAAAACACGGATGTGAGACAGACAGACAGACAGACACACACACACACACACACACACACACACACACACACACAGGTTTACCATCTCAAACAGCGACGAGAGAAAATAACATCTAAATCTTGTTTACGTGTCGGGTCGGTTGTGTTTGTAAGACCTCTGAAACGTGAATTTAAGAGACTTTAATGCTAATGAAGGCCTTATTTTCACATTCATCCTGAGAAAGCTTCTTCTCCGGTTCCTCTAGCACTGCACCGACCTCCTTCTTTCTCTTGATTTTCCACGATTATTTCCTGATGTGTGAATTGTTGAGCCACGTCTTTATATTCCAGGTTTGAAAAAACACCATGCTTTGCCACCATCTCGTCTATTTTGTCCAACAATTCTTTTGCCATGCTACTCTCTTTCCTTCTTCCGTTGAAGACTAGGCACCTTCGATGACACTGGTCTAGAAGCTCTCTAAAGTCACGATTCTTCATCACTTTGTCCTCTAACGACTGCCTCCACTGCTCTTCCTCATGGTATAAAACAATCATTGTGTTGTCCAAGATTTGCTCTCCAAAGTACTCCACTACCGGTTTGAAAATTTCGTACGCGTTTGGCGGCATGTCTAACGGATTTACAGTAAACAGGACGGCGTGTGGCCCTGGACAGGAGAACCAAACCGCCTTCTTCAGTTCCTCTTTAAACTTGTAATTGTCAAGATTTGGAGTGTTGACCAGAGTCACATTTCTCCCAAAGAGGCTTCCAGAAGTTTTAGTAGTGAGTATAGTGTGAGGATCAGCGCCGTCAAAGACCACGCTCTGCAGGATCGACTCGGTGAGAGAGAACTGCTGATGACCAGAGCTTCCAAGTATGATCGCTCTCAATGATGTATCTTCAGTACTCACTGGAAATCAGATTTTAATAGAAAACATTATGATTAACATTATTAAATGATTTTTTAAAAAATGATTATTATAAATTGTTCATTTTCAATAGATAGAATGAATCAATTTAAATTTTGCCAACATCGAGCTTTAACTCACTGAAAGGAGGCTCTGTAATGCTGTTTCTACGCGGTTGATTCTGTACAGGAAACTGATCTAGAAGAACATCACGTTTGAATTAAATTCATCATTATACAACATTATACACCAATGACAAATAAATGTGTTACACTTACCCATGTTCTTTTCCATCTATTTCACTCAGATCAGATTGACTCAGTAACTGGGGAAAAAAGGTTTAGACACAATTAGATAAGTAGAAGGCACACGGTGGCTTAGTGCAGGGGTTCCCAAATTTTTCCAGGGCAAATGGCATTAACATTTGCCCGAGGCCCCCCTTTTGCAAGATGTCTTTAAAACACATTAAAAATAAAAGACTTCTGAATATATCTTTACATTACATTAGGAACTGATTGTGTGTGTGTGTGGTTGTCTGAGTGAGAATTTATTTTTCACACCAAATTGTTGAGGCCCCCCGGGCGCCCCCTGGCAGCCGCCACTTTGAAAACCATTGGCTTAGTGGTTAGCACGTTTGCCTCACACCGCCCGGGTTGGGGGCTTCGATTCCAGACGCTGCCTTGTGTGTGTGTTTTTTCTTTTTTTTTTTTCCGTATGACTGCATGTTCTCCCCTGCGGGGTTTCCTCCGGTTTCCTCTTCCAGTCCAAAGACATGCATGGTAGGCTGATTGGCATGTCCAAAGTGTCCATAGTGTGTAAGTTTCTTCCTCTTAACATCTTAGGGAGTTTTTCCTCACCACCGGCTCGCTCAACTGGGATAAATTCGCACCTTTAAAATCTGTGTAACGTGTTCATATGTTTCCGTAAAGCTGTGGATACATATGGATATGTAATTTGTACCCATTAGAAGTTATTCTATTTGCTACTACTGGAAAATGCATCATTCTATTTGGCAGGTGCGATTTCTTGCATTTTTAGCACCATCTAGTGGGTCTTGTCGAAATAGAAAAAAATATTTGAGTAAATGAACCCATTTCTTATGTTTATAGGGTTTTCATTATTTTGTAAGAGCTGAATCGGAAGTAGTCGGCTTGCGTGTGTCTGTAAAGATTCTACATCTTTGTGTCACATTCTTAGAAAATTTAGAAAATAAAATGTTTGTTTTTCTTTCCCCTTTGAACGCGTTTGCCTGGAAGCATCCGTGGGGAAAATGTATTTACAACATATATAGTGGTGAATTTAGTTCCATAGGTAGCCATCGTTTCTATGATAACTGTAGTGGGCACACCTCTGTAGTTTTTTTTCTTTCTTTTGCACTCTGTCTTCTGTAAACATCTGACAATAAAGCCAACTTTAACCTAAGATTTACTTTACTGTTTTACTTTACTGTTTTGCACAGTTATACACAATATTTTCTATTACTGTTTTCACTGACAGCTTTTATTAACTGACTGCTCTGAAGCTGGAACTCTGTAAGGAGGAATTTCACTTACCTTTTATACTTGTTAGTCCTGACTCCTGGGTAAACAAGAGAGCAATGCAGAGCAGTCAATCTGGCGTTCAAAGACACCGAGAAGTGCGTTTATGTCTTAACCGTCTGTTCTGAATCATCCAGTCACCAAATGCGCCCTTTAAAGCTCGTCCAAAACTTTCGGAAACAATCCTTCCTTCGCTCCGCCCACTAACATTTCACTTTTGACAACAAACCAGTGTTCTTCTTGTTAAAAATAAACATTCTGGAGGAGGAGCGATCTTATACAAATTCATATGCAAATTCAAATGCATGCAAATGCATCAAGATTAAATGGATATTGCAAAGCATTAAGCTGTATAAAAATATATTTACTAAAACATCTTTTAAGAAACTATGTTGTGGTTGTTGTTGTTGTTATAATGTTTTTGAAATATCATTTGAAATATTTACCTGTACTGTATATTATTTCCTTCAGGTGGCCGGGCTACGATCCTGTGCTCTTATGTTGTTGTGCAGAATAATTTTGTATATGACAGCTCAAAATTCAAGGGGCTACGGGACTTGGTTACTGTCCTGGAAACACACGCCCAATGACAACGACTTTGCAAGTGAAGACTTTGGCAAGAGGAAAAAAATCCAGATGGTGATGATCTGGTGATGGTTAGCGGAAATGACAATAAGGGACCATCGTGTTAACCCTACTCTAATAAGCACGTTTTTAACATTTCATGGTAAAAATGAATGATGACCCCGCATGGGTGTCTAAGGAATGTATCTGCACCCAACTTCTGAACTGACCAATGACAATAAGGCGTAGGAGAAGCCGGATCAAATCCAGATCCACCCCCTGGACTTCCCTCGAAGTAGCAGGATGACTTCATGGAGCAATTTGCATATTCACTGATTCTTCATGATCATTTGCATATCAAATTACAAATTAGGTTATAAGGAGGATTTTCTGTAGACATTATAACTGTAGGATTTGTGTAGAGTTTTATCATAATATAAAATTATAGATTAAAACTCTGTTTCTTATAAAGAGAACTCGTGTTTGGTCACAGCACCACCTCCTAACTATGTACGTATTTACATAATACTGTATTATTTAAATACTATCGAGCATGAACTGACTTAAACCAAGTGCTCTAAACAGATTTATTAGAAGAAAAAAAAACACACACACACACATGCAAATATTGTGCTTTATTATTTATTTCCTTCAATTGGACAGACAATGTTCATCACAAATTACAAGTCCAATCTGACAGCCACAATCAGAAACTGTTCATTGCCCAAATGAACAATGGACACGGCCTTTAGTGCGTCAAATCAACATGAGATACACAAATGTGTGAACAAAATACAACAATAAAAGCCTAACACATAAAATATATGGATGCTGCATTATTGTGACATTATAAACCACATGTAAAGAGAATCTAGAATATTTTAAAGCAACAATAGTAAACAATATCAGACAAATACCTTCCCTGTCTGATCAAATTCTTAACATTCATTATTCATTATGTTTCTTTGGGGAGAAAGTGCTCCATATGCCCTCCAGAATTATTGGCACCCTTTATAAAAAATAAAATAAAAAAAAACATTAAACACAACAATGAAATTTTCCACTTCAACAGTTAAATATCTCTGTAATATACAAAAAGTAAACTTGTTCAAACTACTTTTTAACATAATAATGTCTTTTTCTCAAAACTATCTGTACCAATGGTATTGACACACCTAAAGATTTGTAAATAAATTAAAATAAATTGTCATTCTTGAACAATGTGAAGTGTTTTTATAATTTGTTCTCATCCTGTAGGAACTGGTTGCTTTTAACCATGTGCTGTTTCAGTGGGGTATTAAATATAAGGTTGCACACATGTAACATCACTTTGTCAACCACATGGGATGGGAAAACAAATTAAACAAACAATGATAAAAAAAAAAATGACAGATGATTGTTGAGCTGCACAAATCCGGTAATGGATAAAAAGAAACACACACCCAGTTAAAAATGCTTTTGAGGCCATACAGTAAAAAAGTTTCACATCTGAAATGGGTGAAATTTAATAGGTATTGGACTCATGAGCACACTGAACCTCCACATAGTGAGGAGGGTCAAAAAGGCCCAAAGATCACATTTTTAGAACTGCACCAAATAAACTTGACTACATTCAGAAAATTAATATTGCACAAGCCTATTCCTGAGAGTATCAGCACCAGGCAGCATCAGCACTCCAATAGGCATTGTGTGTTGTGGTCAATTCAGACCCTTATTTTAATTTTCTGTCATGAGCACCATCAAAATGTCTGGAGGCAAAAAGCGACTGTATACGAGTAAATCCACCTCATAGCCACTGTATACTTTACAGTTGGGTCAGTGAGCATCTGACTGTTTCCTTGTGGCCGGTGGTAAACTCATAAACTCTAAAGATTGATTCTGGTTATTTCACGTCTACAAGATGAGACAAACAAAACAAAAACTTTTCCTTGATTTTCCGACATTTAAGAGATCTTCGTTCCGTTAAAAAATATTGACATCGCAATATTGACATTATTAATATTGTCATCGCAATATTATTATTGACAACATTATTATTGACATCGCAATTATTATTGACATCGCAATTATTGACATATGCAATTATTATTGACATCGCAATATTGACATCAATAAACATTGACATTAAGCTTTGAAAGTTTCAAAGCTTAACACGTCCTCCTCAGTACAAAAAGAGCATTTATATTACAGACTGGATTCACTGATAATTAACAAACGAAACAAAAATAAAACAGCAGTGGTTAGTCTTTCCTTCCCAGTAGTACGAAATTACGACGACTGTCGAGTTGAATTGTATGAATTGCACGACCACGTATCGGATTTCAGTACCACATATGAGAGTGGAAATAAAAATGTCAGATTCAATCTGTCTTCTGTTGTTAAAACAGCCATGTCAGTAACAAACCTGTGTAACGTTTGTCAGTTTTGCCTGCTGCGTGAACGTAGCCTTAAATTGTCCATATTTAAATAATGATTAATAAAAAAAAAATAAATAAAAATGATTAGTGCAACAGATAAATAATATACAAGCATCTATCTAGGTCTTAGAACTACAAAGTGAAATAAAGACTTGAGAGCACTTTTTGGTAACGTATGCATAAAAATATCCTTTTTGTGTTACCATGTGCTCCAACAAAAATAAATACAGTATTTCTTTTCCATGACTTTCCAAGAATGGAAAAAACCATAGAGACGGATTTCAGCAATCAGCCAAGAAAAAGCCGTGGGCTTCACCCTCGTGCCCTCAGCAGCTGTATGAGAAACTCCCTCGTAGCAGTGTTTACCAGGTTGTTTTGTAATTTAATCCCAGTTAACAAGTATAAAAAGTAGTGTTGTAAATATACATACATTTTTATTTTATATATATTAAATAATAGGAAGACCGTTCCATAACTGTGGGGCTCTATAACCTCAGTACGCATGGAGAAATCACTATTTACATCTACGAACTGATAACGATCAGTCAGATAAGAGTTGAGCCAGGAGAGAACTGCTCCTTTGGATAAAAGCGCTATATAAGTAGCTTTTTATTAAAAGCTGCACTAAGGTCGAGTAACACAAACAGTAACACAAACATTTACTACTTTAACTAACTGTGAACCGAGCCACAAAAACACAGATGGGATACCATCCCTAACAGCGACTAGAGAAAATAACATCTAAATCTTGTTGCATTTGTAAGACCTCTGAAACAGACTTTAATGCCTTCAATGACTAATGTCTGTTACAGACTTTAATGCTAAAAAAAATTCTCACATTACCGATCAGGTGAAATGCTGTAAACCTCGTCCCACAGGAGTGGTTGAGATGACTAACGTAAACAAGCCCAAAGTGAATGCGTGTCGATGCACGCCGGGTCTAAACACACGTATAAACGAGTCAAACTCAACTCAGACTGAGATGAAGCTGGTTTGGAGCGTTTCCTGTGAACTGAGCCGCTCTAAAACACGGATGTGAGACACGCGCACACGCGCGCGCGCGCACACACACACAGGTTTACCATCTCAAACAGCGACGAGAGAAAATAACATCTAAATCATGTTTACGATGTCGGGTCGGTTGCGTTTGTAAGACCTCTGAAACGTGAATCTAAGAGACTTTAATGCTACTGAAGGCCTTATTTTCACATTCAGGAATTTAAGAGATTTGAAGACTTTTTAAGGACCCGTGGAAAGCATCCTGAGAATGCTTCTTCTCCGGTTCCTCTAGCACTGCACCGACCTCCTTCTTTCTCTTGATTTTCCACGATTATTTCCTGATGTGTGAATTGTTGAGCCACGTCTTTATATTCCAGGTTTGAAAAAACACCATGCTTTGCCACCATCTCGTCTATTTTGTCCAACAATTCTTTTGCCATGCTACTCTCTTCCCTTCTTCCGTTGAAGACTAGGCACCTTCGATGACACTGGTCTAGAAGCTCTCTAAAGTCACGATTCTTCATCACTTTGTCCTCTAACGACTGCCTCCACTGCTCTTCCTCATGGTATAAAACAATCATTGTGTTGTCCAAGATTTGCTCTCCAAAGTACTCCACTACCGGTTTGAAAATTTCGTACGCGTTTGGCGGCATGTCTAACGGACTTACAGTAAACAGGACGGCGTGTGGCCCTGGACAGGAGAACCGAACCGCCTTCTTCAGTTCCTTTTTAAACTTGTAATTGTCAAGATTTGGAGTGTTGACCAGAGTCACATTTCTTCCCAAAGAGGCTTCCAGAAGTTTTAGTAGTGAGTATAGTGTGAGGATCAGTGCCGTCAAAGACCACGCTCTGCAGGATCGACTCGGTGAGAGAGAACTGCTGATGACCAGAGCTTCCAAGTATGATTGCTCTCAATGATGTATCTTCAGTACTCACTGGAAATCAGATTTTAATAGACAACATTAAATTATTATTTTTTTAAATGATCATTATGAATTGTTAAATTTCAATACTTAGAATGAATCAAATTCAATTTTGGCAACATAGAGCTTTAACTCACTAATAGGAGGCTCTGTAATGCTCTTTCTACGCTGTTTCTTCCGTACAGGAAACTGACCTAGAAGAACATCACATTTGAGTTAAATTCATCATTAAACAACATGAAGATAAGATCAAACAATACTTTATTAATCTCCAGATGGAGAAATTAGGTGTCATTATGCACCAATGACAAGTAAATGTGTGTTACTTACCCATGTTTTTTACATCTAGTTCACTCCGATCCGCTTGACTTTGTAACTGCGGGGGGGGGGGGGGGGGGGGGGTGTGTTTAGACACAATTAGAAAAGTAGAAAGTGCATGGCGGCTTAGTGGTTAATACGATTGCCTTACACCGCCCAGGTTGGGGGTTTCGATTCCAACTGCTGCCCTGTGTGTGTGGTTTTTTTTTTTTTTTTGCATGATTGCATGTTCTCCCCTGCAGGGGTTTCCTCCGGCTTCCTCTCCCAGTCCAAAGACATGCATGGTTGGCTGATTGGCATGTCCAAAGTGTCCGTAGTGTATGAATGGGTGTGTGAATTTGTATGTGATTGGCACCCCGACCAGGGTGTACCTTGTGCCCCATGCTACCTGGAATAGACTCCAGGTTCCCCACGACCCTGAAGGATAAGCGGTATAGAAGATGGATGGATAAGCAGAACACACTTGTGTGGTTCAGTCTAGCTGACCTGCTGATGCATATACATACATCACACATACATTATATATATACACATACATACATATACTATACATATACTCTACTGATGTACTACATCTAATACAAAATCTAGTACTACTGTACCCGTCCCATTATCCAGAATTCGCAGGCTATAGGATTGAATAGATCGAGTAGATGAACAGTCAACGTGAATCACATTGGTTCCATGTAAAAGTTCAGATGAAGCCCATTCAAAAGCCTGCCTGCGAAATAGCATCCTTGCATTAATCTAAACTATACTTATATTTTTTATTTTATGTTTTACATCAATACAAAATACAAATGTGTAATATGCTACTGATACACTATTGTTACAGTATATCAACATGCCATTTTACAAGCTTCTTTTGTAGACTGAACTAATTCAAACCAACAGTAATGTTTAACCTTACTTAACTTATACACCGAGGACATCTAGTGGACGTAAACAGCACTGCAGTCTTTGGACTCTGTGCTTGTAGGTGGGGTTTAACAATACTCGAGCACATTGTCCAATTATATCTGGACTTTAATTTGAGCAGAATCTGACGTGGAATGAGAACGCTAATGGTTAGCTTCGTTTGATTGTAGATGCGACTTCATAGTACAGGGACGGGCGACTTATTGGATGTAAAATTGCTGCATGTATGAACGACGCATCCACGGCACTTCAGTGCATTTTCCCTTTGGGCTGGGCCCAACCGAGGTCTACTCTACTACAGTGGTTCGCAAACTTTTCCATGGCAAGGCCCAACAAATGGCATTAAAATTTGACCGAGGCCCCCCTTTTGCAGGATGTCTTTAAAACACATTAAAAATACAGACTTGTGAAAATAACGCCCCCTTTATTATTAATAATGACCTCTTTCATCTTCACATTACATTAGGAATTGATTGTGTGTGTGTGTGGTTGTCAGAGTGAGAATTTATTTTTCACACCAAACTGTCGCGGCCCCCACTTTGAAATCCACTGCCCTACTACACTGAAAGCAAAAAATAAATCAATTCTCTCTGTACTGCAGAGGGGTTCAGTGCTGATAACTTTACCTCTGTATGATAACTTTACACTTACCTGTTTATGATAACTGTAGTGGGCACACCTCTGTAGGTTTTTTTTTTTTCTTTTGTACTCAGTCTTCTGTAAACATATAATTAATAAATAAATAAATAAATAAATAAATAAATAAATAAATAAATAAATAAATAAAGCGAACTTTAACCTAAGATTTACTTTACTGGTCTGCACAGTTATACACGATATTTTCTATTACTGTTTTCACTGACAGCTTTTATTAACTGACTGCTCTGAAGCTGGAACTCTGTAAGGAGGAATTTCACTTACCTTTTATACTTGTTAGTCCTGACTCCTGGGTAAACAAGAGAGCAATGCAGAGCAGTCAATCTGGCGTTCAAAGAAACCAAGAAGTGCGTTTAGAGAAGCGGTGTGTACTCGGCCATCTACAAAAGCACACACGCCAGTTAGCTTAGCTTATCTTAGTTTATCTTAGTTTAGCTTAGCTTAGCTTATCTTAGTTTAGTTTAGCTTAGCTTAGCTTAGCTTACCTTATGGCCTTAGCGCTTTTAAAGCAAAAATAATAATAATGAAACATACACACTGTTTGTTGCAATGGAGCAAAATCCCGTGTAGCTCTTATCTCAGTAAGCTAGCGTCACCATTAGGCTGTTGTTCACTATATGTTCGATGGCGACCGGGAGACGGACCGCAGCTCTTCCGCACTGGCTTCCGTATTTCCGGGATGAAGTGTCCGGTTGGTGCAGCTCGTTTTCTGAGTTAACCGGCTAAAAGTTTTTATAATTCCTTACATTATAAAATGGCAAAACACAATAAAGTTTAAATAGACGTTAAATAAAAATTCATTTGTAAAAACATATTTTAAGAAACTAGTGTTGTTGTTGTTGTTGTTGTTGTTGTTATAAATCTAACCATAAATAAATGTTTAAAACGTGTACATGGTTAATTTCACAGAGGAAGTCTGACACCAAAATATTAATATTTTATTTTTTCTTAATGCTTTAATAAAAGCGACGTTTCAAATTGGTGGACAATCAGACCCACTCAGATCAGTTCATAGGCACTTACTATATTTTCACAATACAGATCAATTCATTTTACTGTAGAATTTTAAAATAATTGCTCTTCAAAGTCATCGGATCTGTCAGTATAGACAGGAAGCACTTTTTAAATCATTATAAAATAGACATTTCAAATTGGTAGACAATCAGACCTGCTCAGATCAGTTCATAGGCACCTCCTCTATGCTCACAATAAACATCAATTAAATTTACTGTATAATATTAAAGGAATTGCTCTTCAAAGTCAGGGGCGTAACCTGGCCTGGGCATGAGGAAGATTTTTTTCTTTATCCTGGAATAATTCTACACTTGGAGCGGTTCGTCACTACATAACTGAAGGTCAGTAAAAGAAGACCTCCTGTAATTTCATATCTATAGTGATCGGACTCGAGACCGATCAGACAGGGTTTACAGGAAAATACGTGGAAATACTCATATCTTATTGGCTGATGGTCTCTCAGTTCTGCCAAACACTAGCTCACACAGTCAGTGTGAGGAAAAATGGATTAACGCTGATTTTAATATAAATAAATGGGTTGAAACTGAAACACTAACATCCTCTCACGCTGAGCAGGAAAACAAGGCGTGTAAATGTCTATACGAGTTCCAAGTTACGTGAACATGAAATGAGCAGTGCATTAGGAAAGATAATGTACTCTGCATTACACTGTAGCAGTTAAACCCATACAGTGATAGCTTAGTTGTACCTCCACTTGGCTTGCGTCACCAAACTAGCCTAGTCTTGTGTTAGATAGCCAGTTTGATATTTTATTGGTCTGGTAGTCTTGCATCAGTGATCACACCCAAGGTTTTATGAGAAATCCAACTTTTCGTCCAATTTTTAAAAATTCTAAGCAATCAGCCTTCACATGCAAGAACAAAATGCATGCAAACAGTCTATTTAGAAGTACGTTTTAAAAGGTTGTTGTTGTTTTTTTGGAGAAGAATCTGAGCTCAGCATTACCTACTCTATGCTTACAATAATGATGAATTAATTTTGCTGTAGAATTTTTAAGTACTTGCTCTGTAAATCATTGGGTCTGTCAGTATGTTTGAACTAGGAGGCACTTTTAACTCGATTATAAAATGGACAATTCAAATCGCTAGATGATCAAACCCACTGAAATCAGTTCACAGTGAGTTACTCGATGTTCGCAATAAAGATCAATTCATTTTACTGTAGAATTCTGGAGAAATATGACATTATTCTGAAGTCTATACAGACATCAGTTCTAATAAGTAGAAAAAATTAATGGCCAGTTCTTTTAAGGAAATGTCCATACTAGGCGTCTGGAACGCTGGTAAAAACACCAGCTTGTAAAAGTCAATTAAGTTAATTCTTAACGGGAGTTAGTTGGTGTTCTCACTTATGTTACGACGGCTGTAAACATTTTACTTATCACTTTTTAATTTCTAAAACAGGTAGAGGACATGTGCATATGCAGAGTGAGTGGTTTGGCTGCACTGAGTTAAAAAATGGATCTTATTCTTCAACTTCATGTAAAAATCAACAAAGAACATTTTGGGAATGATTTTGGAAAATTCAGGAAAGGTTTTTTTTGTTGTTGTTACATTTAGCATCCATTTGAAATATTTACACTTACTTTATATTCCTATATATTCCTTCAGGTGGCTGGGCTACGATCCTGTGCTCTTATGTTGTTGTGCAGAATAATTTTGTATATGACAGCTCAAAATTCAAGGGGCTACGGGACTTGGTTACTGTCCTGGAAACACACGCCCAATGACAACGACTTTGCAAGGGGAGTGGCAAGAGGAAAAAAATCCAGATGGTGATGATCTGGTGAGGGTTAGATGAAATGACAAGATCCAGATCCACCCCCTGGACTTCCCTCGAAGTAGCAGGATGTCTTCATGTGGCAATTTGCATATTCACTGATTCTTCATGATCATTTGCATATCAAATTACAAATTAGGTTATAAGGAGGATTTTCTGTAGACATTATAACTGTAGGATTTGTGTAGAGTTTTATCATAATATAAAATTATAGATTAAAACTCTGTTTCTTATAAAGAGAAGTCGTGTTTGGTCACAGCACCACCTCCTAACTATGTACGTATTTACATAATACTGTTTTATGTAAATACTATCGAGCATGAACTGACTTAAACCAAGTGCTCTAAACAGATTTATTAGAAGAAAAAAAAACACACACACACATATACAAATATTGTGCTTTATTATTTATTTCCTTCAACTGGACAGATAATGTTCATCACAAATTACAAGTCCAATCTGACAGCCACAATCAGAAACTGTTTATTGCCCAAATGAACAATGGACACGGCCTTTAGTGCGTCAAATCAACATGAGATACAAATGTGTGAACAAAATACAACAATAAAAGCCTAACACATAAAATATATGGATGCTGCATTATTGTGACATTATAAACCACATGTAAAGAGAATCTAGAATATTTTAAAGCAACAATAGTAAACAATATCAGACAAATACCTTCCCTGTCTGATCAAATTCTTAACATTCATTATTCATTATGTTTCTTTGGGGAGAAAGTGCTCCATATGCCCTCCAGAATTATTGGCACCCTTTATATATATATAAAAAAAAAAAAACATTAAACACAACAATGAAATTTTCCACTTCAACAGTTAAATATCTCTGTAATATACAAAAAGTAAACTTGTTCAAACTACTTTTTAACATAATAATGTATTTTTCTCAAAACTATCTGTACCAATGGTATTGACACACCTAAAGATTTGTAAATAAATTGTCATTCTTGATCAATGTGTAGTGTTTTTATAATTTGTTCTCATCCTGTAGGAACTGGTTGCTTTTAACCATGTGCTGTTTCAGTGGGGTATTAAATATAAGGTTGCACACATGTAACATCACTTTGTCAACCACATGGGATGGGAAAACAAATTAAACAAACAATGATAAAAAAAAAAATGACAGATGATTGTTGAGCTGCACAAATCCGGTAATGGATAAAAAGAAACACACACCCAGTTAAAAATGCTTTTGAGGCCATACAGTAAAAAAGTTTCACATCTGAAATGGGTGAAATTTAATAGGTATTGGACTCATGAGCACACTGAACCTCCACATAGTGAGGAGGGTAAAAAAGGCCCAAAGATCACATTTTTAGAACTGCACCAAATAAACTTGACTACATTCAGAAAATTAATATTGCACAAGCCTATTCCTGAGAGTATCAGCACCAAGCAGCATCAGCACTCCAATAGGCATTGTGTGTTGTGGTCAGTTCAGACCCTTATTTTAATTTTCTGTCATGAGCACCATCAAAATGTCTGGAGGCAAAAAGCGACTGTATACGAGTAAATCCACCTCATAGCCACTGTACACTTTACAGTTGGGTCAGTGAGCATCTGAGGCTGTTTCTTTGTGGCCGGTGGTTCATAAACTCTGTAAAGATTGATTCTGGTTATTTCACGTCTACAAGATGAGACAAACAAACCAAATAAACTTTTCCTTGATTTTCCGACATTTAAAAGATCTTTGTTCCGTTAAAAAATACCCTGAAAGTTTCAAAGCTTAACACGTCCTCCTCAGTACAAAAAGAGCATTTATATAACAGACTGGATTCACTGATAATTAAGAAACGAAACAAAAATAAAACAGCAGTGGTTAGTCTTTCCTTCCCAGTAGTACGAAATTACGACGACTGTCGAGTTGAATTGCATGAATTGCACGACCACGTATCGGATTTCAGTACCACATATGAGAGTGGAAATAAAAATGTCAGATTCAATCTGTCTTCTGTTGTTAAAACAGCCATGTCAGTAACAAACCTGTGTAACGTTTGTCAGTTTTGCCTGCTGCGTGAACGTAGCCTTAAATTGTCCATATTTAAATAATGATTAATAAAAAAAAAATAAATAAAAATGATTAGTGCAACAGATAAATAATATACAAGCATCTATCTAGGTCTTAGAACTACAAAGTGAAATAAAGACTTGAGAGCACTTTTTGGTAACGTATGCATAAAAATATCCTTTTTGTGTTACCATGTGCTCCAACAAAAATAAATACAGTATTTCTTTTCCATGACTTTCCAAGAATGGAAAAAACCATAGAGACGGATTACGGCAATCAGGAAGAGAAAAAGACGTCGACGTCGTATGAGAAACCCCCTCGCAGCAGTGTTTACCAGGCTGTTTTGTAATTTAATATCAGTTAACAAGTATAACAAGTAGTGTTGTAAATATACATACATTTTTTATTTTATATATGAAAAAACCTTTGCTATTTTGTAATATTAATATTGCACTGAATAATACTTAATAATAATACATTTTTATTATACAAAGTAATTTAACAATAGTCTTATATTTCTGACTTAATTCACTTCTATGTGTTAGATCTTGTGGCTTTTATTTTGGAGGAAAGCCGCAGGTAGACGTCCTTTTAGTTGACAACAGTTTTGTTTTGTTTTTTTTTAAATTAACTTCTCATTACAGATCAGGTGAAATTCTGTAAACCTCGTCCCACAGGAGTGTTTGAGATGACTCTAACGTAAACCCAAAGTGAACCTGACGCGTGTCGGGTCTAAACGCACGTATGAGCGACTCAAACTCACAACTCAGACTGAGATGAAGCTGGTTTGGAGCGTTTCCTGTGAACCGAGCCGCTCTAAAACACGGATGTGAGACAGACAGACAGACAGACAGACACACACACACACACACACACACACACACACACACACACACACACACACACACACACACACACACACACACAGGTTTACCATCTCAAACAGCGACGAGAGAAAATAACATCTAAATCTTGTCTACGGTGTCGGGTCAGTTGCGTTTGTAAGACCTCTGAAACGTGAATTTAAGAGACTTTAATGCTAATGAAGGCCTTATTTTCACATTCATCCTGAGAAAGCTTCTTCTCCGGTTCCTCTAGCACTGCACCGACCTCCTTCTTTCTCTTGATTTTCCACGATTATTTCCTGATGTGTGAATTGTTGAGCCACGTCTTTATATTCCAGGTTTGAAAAAACACCATGCTTTGCCACCATCTCGTCTATTTTGTCCAACAATTCTTTTGCCATGCTACTCTCTTTCCTTCTTCCGTTGAAGACTAGGCACCTTCGATGACACTGGTCTAGAAGCTCTCTAAAGTCACGATTCTTCATCACTTTGTCCTCTAACGACTGCCTCCACTGCTCTTCCTCATGGTATAAAACAATCATTGTGTTGTCCAAGATTTGCTCTCCAAAGTACTCCACTACCGGTTTGAAAATTTCGTACGCGTTTGGCGGCATGTCTAACGGATTTACAGTAAACAGGACGGCGTGTGGCCCTGGACAGGAGAACCGAACCGCCTTCTTCAGTTCCTCTTTAAACTTGTAATTGTCAAGATTTGGAGTGTTGACCAGAGTCACATTTCTCCCAAAGAGGCTTCCAGAAGTTTTAGTAGTGAGTATAGTGTGAGGATCAGCGCCATCAAAGACCGCGCTCTGCAGGATCGACTCGGTGAGAGAGAACTGCTGATGACCAGAGCTTCCAAGTATGATCGCTCTCAATGATGTATCTTCAGTACTCACTGGAAATCAGATTTTAATAGAAAACATTATGATTAACATTATTAAATGATTTTTAAAAAAATGATTATTATAAATTGTTCATTTTCAATAGATAGAATGAATCAATTTAAATTTTGCCAACATCGAGCTTTAACTCACTGAAAGGAGGCTCTGTAATGCTGTTTCTACGCGGTTGATTCTGTACAGGAAACTGATCTAGAAGAACATCACGTTTGAATTAAATTCATCATTATACAACATTATACACCAATGACAAATAAATGTGTTACACTTACCCATGTTCTTTTCCATCTATTTCACTCAGATCAGATTGACTCAGTAACTGGGGAAAAAAGGTTTAGACACAATTGGCTTAGTGCAGGGGTTCCCAAATTTTTCCAGGGCAAATGGCATTAACATTTGCCCGAGGCCCCCCTTTTGCAAGATGTCTTTAAAACACATTAAAAATAAAAGACTTCTGAATATATCTTTACATTACATTAGGAATTGATTGTGTGTGTGTGTGTGGTTGTCTGAGTGAGAATTTATTTTTCACACCAAATTGTTGAGGCCCCCCGGGCGCCCCCTGGCAGCCGCCACTTTGAAAACCATTGGCTTAGTGGTTAGCACGTTTGCCTCACACCGCCCGGGTTGGGGGCTTCGATTCCAGACGCTGCCTTGTGTGTGTGTTTTTTCTTTTTTTTCCGTATGACTGCATGTTCTCCCCTGCTGGGTTTCCTCCGGTTTCCTCTTCCAGTCCAAAGACATGCATGGTAGGCTGATTGGCATGTCCAAAGTGTCCATAGTGTGTGTTTCCGTAGTGTGTAAGTTTCTTCCTCTTAACATCTTAGGGAGTTTTTCCTCACCACCAGCTCGCTCAACTGGGATAAATTCGCACCTTTAAAATCTGTGTAACGTGTTCATATGTTTCCGTAAAGCTGTGGATACATATGGATATGTAATTTGTACCCATTAGAAGTTATTCTATTTGCTACTACTGGAAAATGCATCATTCTATTTGGCAGGTGCGATTTCTTGCATTTTTAGCACCATCTAGTGGGTCTTGTCGAAATAGAAAAAAATATTTGAGTAAATGAACCCATTTCTTATGTTTATAGGGTTTTCATTATTTTGTAAGAGCTGAATCGGAAGTAGTCGGCTTGCGTGTGTCTGTAAAGATTCTACATCTTTGTGTCACATTCTTAGAAAATTTAGAAAATAAAATGTTTGTTTTTCTTTCCCCTTTGAACGCGTTTGCCTGGAAGCATCCGTGGGGAAAATGTATTTACAACATATATAGTGGTGAATTTAGTTCCATAGGTAGCCATCCTTTCTATGATAACTGTAGTGGGCACACCTCTGTAGTTTTTTTTTCTTTCTTTTGCACTCTGTCTTCTGTAAACATCTGACAATAAAGCCAACTTTAACCTAAGATTTACTTTACTGTTTTATTTTACTGTTTTGCACAGTTATACACAATATTTTCTATTACTGTTTTCACTGACAGCTTTTATTAACTGACTGCTCTGAAGCTGGAACTCTGTAAGGAGGAATTTCACTTACCTTTTATACTTGTTAGTCCTGACTCCTGGGTAAACAAGAGAGCGATGCAGAGCAGTCAATCTGGCGTTCAAAGAAACCAAGAAGTGCGTTTATGTCTTAACCGTCTGTTCTGAATCATCCAGTCACCAAATGCGCCCTTTAAAGCTCGTCCAAAACTTTCGGAAACAAAAATTCCTTCGCTCCGCCCACTAACATTTCACTTTTGACAACAAACCAGTGTTCTTGTTGTTAAAAATAAACATTCTGGAGGAGGAGCGATCTTATACAAATTCATATGCAAATTCAAATGCATGCAAATGCATCAAGATTAAATGGATATTGCAAAGCATTAAGCTGAATAAAAATATATTTACTAAAACATCTTTTAAGAAACTATGTTGTGGTTGTTGTTGTTGTTATAATGTTTTTGAAATATCATTTGAAATATTTACCTGTACTGTATATTATTTCCTTCAGGTGGCCGGGCTACGATCCTGTGCTCTTATGTTGTTGTGCAGAATAATTTTGTATATGACAGCTCAAAATTCAAGGGGCTACGGGACTTGGTTACTGTCCTGGAAACACACGCCCAATGACAACGACTTTGCAAGTGAAGACTTTGGCAAGAGGAAAAAAATCCAGATGGTGATGATCTGGTGATGGTTAGCGGAAATGACAATAAGGGACCATCGTGTTAACCCTACTCTAATAAGCACGTTTTTAACATTTCATGGTAAAAATGAATGATGACCCCGCATGGGTGTCTAAGGAATGTATCTGCACCCAACTTCTGAACTGACCAATGACAATAAGGCGTAGGAGAAGCTGGATCAAATCCAGATCCACCCACTGGACTTCCCTCGAAGTAGCAGGATGACTTCATGGAGCAATTTGCATATTCACTGATTCTTCATGATCATTTGCATATCAAATTACAAATTAGGTTATAAGGAGGATTTTCTGTAGACATTATAACTGTAGGATTTGTGTAGAGTTTTATCATAATATAAAATTATAGATTAAAACTCTGTTTCTTATAAAGAGAACTCGTGTTTGGTCACAGCACCACCTCCTAACTATGTACGTATTTACATAATACTGTATTATTTAAATACTATCGAGCATGAACTGACTTAAACCAAGTGCTCTAAACAGATTTATTAGAAGAAAAAAAAAACACACACACACACACATGCAAATATTGTGCTTTATTATTTATTTCCTTCAATTGGACAGACAATGTTCATCACAAATTACAAGTCCAATCTGACAGCCACAATCAGAAACTGTTCATTGCCCAAATGAACAATGGACACGGCCTTTAGTGCGTCAAATCAACATGAGATACACAAATGTGTGAACAAAATACAACAATAAAAGCCTAACACATAAAATATATGGATGCTGCATTATTGTGACATTATAAACCACATGTAAAGAGAATCTAGAATATTTTAAAGCAACAATAGTAAACAATATCAGACAAATACCTTCCCTGTCTGATCAAATTCTTAACATTCATTATTCATTATGTTTCTTTGGGGAGAAAGTGCTCCATATGCCCTCCAGAATTATTGGCACCCTTTATAAAAAATAAAATAAAAAAAACATTAAACACAACAATGAAATTTTCCACTTCAACAGTTAAATATCTCTGTAATATACAAAAAGTAAACTTGTTCAAACTACTTTTTAACATAATAATGTCTTTTTCTCAAAACTATCTGTACCAATGGTATTGACACACCTAAAGATTTATAAATAAATTCAAATAAATTGTCATTCTTGAACAATGTGAAGTGTTTTTATAATTTGTTCTCATCCTGTAGGAACTGGTTGCTTTTAACCATGTGCTGTTTCAATGGGGTATTAAATATAAGGTTGCACACATGTAACATCACTTTGTCAACCACATGGGATGGGAAAACAAATTAAACAAACAATGATTTAAAAAAAATGACAGATGATTGTTGAGCTGCACAAATCCGGTAATGGATAAAAAGAAACACACACCCAGTTAAAAATGCTTTTGAGGCCATACAGTAAAAAAGTTTCACATCTGAAATGGGTGAAATTTAATAGGTATTGGACTCATGAGCACACTGAACCTCCACATAGTGAGGAGGGTAAAAAAGGCCCAAAGATCACATTTTTAGAACTGCACCAAATAAACTTGACTACATTCAGAAAATTAATATTGCACAAGCCTATTCCTGAGAGTATCAGCACCAAGCAGCATCAGCACTCCAATAGGCATTGTGTGTTGTGGTCAAGTTCAGACCCTTATTTTAATTTTCTGTCATGAGCACCATCAAAATGTCTGGAGGCAAAAAGCGACTGTATACGAGTAAATCCACCTCATAGCCACTGTACACTTTACAGTTGGGTCAGTGAGCATCTGAGACTGTTTCTTTGCGGCCGGTGGTTCATAAACTCTGTAAAGATTGATTCTGGTTATTTCACGTCTACAAGATGAGACAAACAAACCAAATAAACTTTTCCTTGATTTTCCGACATTTAAAAGATCTTTGTTCCGTTAAAAAATACCCTGCAAGTTTCAAAGCTTAACACGTCCTCCTCAGTACAAAAAGAGCATTTATATAACAGACTGGATTCACTGATAATTAAGAAACGAAACAAAAATAAAACAGCAGTGGTTAGTCTTTCCTTCCCAGTAGTACGAAATTACAACGACTGTCGAGTTGAATTGCATGAATTGCACGACCACGTATCGGATTTCAGTACCACATATGAGAGTGGAAATAAAAATGTCAGATTCAATCTGTCTTCTGTTGTTAAAACAGCCATGTCAGTAACAAACCTGTGTAACGTTTGTCAGTTTTGCCTGCTGCGTGAACGTAGCCTTAAATTGTCCATATTTAAATAATAATAAAAAATGATTAGTGCAACAGATAAATAATATACAAGCATCTATCTAGCTCTTAGAACTACAAAGTGAAATAAAGACTTGAGAGCACTCTTTGGTAACGTATGCATAAAAATATCCTTTTTGTGTTACCATGTGCTCCAACAAAAATAAATCCAGTGTTTCTTTTCCATGACTTTCCAAGAATGGAAAAAACCATAGAGACGGATTACGGCAATCAGGAAGAGAAAAAGACGTCGACGTCGTATGAGAAACCCCCTCGCAGCAGTGTTTACCAGGCTGTTTTGTAATTTAATATCAGTTAACAAGTATAACAAGTAGTGTTGTAAATATACATACATTTTTTATTTTATATATGAAAAAACCTTTGCTATTTTGTAATATTAATATTGCACTGAATAATACTTAATGATAATACATTTTTATTATACAAAGTAATTTAACAATAGTCTTATATTTCTGACTTAATTCACTTCTATGTGTTAGATCTTGTGGCTTTTATTTTGGAGGAAAGCCGCAGGTAGACGTCCTTTTAGTTGACAACAGTTTTTTTTTTTTTTTTTTTTAAATTAACTTCTCATTACAGATCAGGTGAAATTCTGTAAACCTCGTCCCACAGGAGTGTTTGAGATGACTCTAACGTAAACCCAAAGTGAACCTGACGCGTGTCGGGTCTAAACGCACGTATGAGCGACTCAAACTCACAACTCAGACTGAGATGAAGCTGGTTTGGAGCGTTTCCTGTGAACCGAGCCGCTCTAAAACACGGATGTGAGACAGACAGACAGACAGACACACACACACACACACACACACACACACACACACACACAGGTTTACCATCTCAAACAGCGACGAGAGAAAATAACATCTAAATCTTGTTTACGTGTCGGGTCGGTTGTGTTTGTAAGACCTCTGAAACGTGAATTTAAGAGACTTTAATGCTAATGAAGGCCTTATTTTCACATTCATCCTGAGAAAGCTTCTTCTCCGGTTCCTCTAGCACTGCACCGACCTCCTTCTTTCTCTTGATTTTCCACGATTATTTCCTGATGTGTGAATTGTTGAGCCACGTCTTTATATTCCAGGTTTGAAAAAACACCATGCTTTGCCACCATCTCGTCTATTTTGTCCAACAATTCTTTTGCCATGCTACTCTCTTTCCCTTCTTCCGTTGAAGACTAGGCACCTTCGATGACACTGGTCTAGAAGCTCTCTAAAGTCACGATTCTTCATCACTTTGTCCTCTAACGACTGCCTCCACTGCTCTTCCTCATGGTATAAAACAATCATTGTGTTGTCCAAGATTTGCTCTCCAAAGTACTCCACTACCGGTTTGAAAATTTCGTACGCGTTTGGCGGCATGTCTAACGGATTTACAGTAAACAGGACGGCGTGTGGCCCTGGACAGGAGAACCGAACCGCCTTCTTCAGTTCCTCTTTAAACTTGTAATTGTCAAGATTTGGAGTGTTGACCAGAGTCACATTTCTCCCAAAGAGGCTTCCAGAAGTTTTAGTAGTGAGTATAGTGTGAGGATCAGCTGCCGTCAAAGACCACGCTCTGCAGGATCGACTCGGTGAGAGAGAACTGCTGATGACCAGAGCTTCCAAGTATGATTGCTCTCAATGATGTATCTTCAGTACTCACTGGAAATCAGATTTTAATAGACAACATTAAATTATTATTTTTTTAAATGATCATTATGAATTGTTAAATTTCAATACTTAGAATGAATCAAATTCAATTTTGGCAACATAGAGCTTTAACTCACTAATAGGAGGCTCTGTAATGCTCTTTCTACGCTGTTTCTTCCGTACAGGAAACTGACCTAGAAGAACATCACATTTGAGTTAAATTCATCATTAAACAACATGAAGATAAGATCAAACAATACTTTATTAATCTCCAGATGGAGAAATTAGGTGTCATTATGCACCAATGACAAGTAAATGTGTGTTACTTACCCATGTTTTTTACATCTAGTTCACTCCGATCCGCTTGACTTTGTAACTGCGGGGGGGGGGGGGGGGGGGGGGGTGTGTTTAGACACAATTAGAAAAGTAGAAAGTGCATGGCGGCTTAGTGGTTAATACGATTGCCTTACACCGCCCAGGTTGGGGGTTTCGATTCCAACTGCTGCCCTGTGTGTGTGGTTTTTTTTTTTTTTTTTGCATGATTGCATGTTCTCCCCTGCAGGGGTTTCCTCCGGCTTCCTCTCCCAGTCCAAAGACATGCATGGTTGGCTGATTGGCATGTCCAAAGTGTCCGTAGTGTATGAATGGGTGTGTGAATTTGTATGTGATTGGCACCCCGACCAGGGTGTACCTTGTGCCCCATGCTACCTGGAATAGACTCCAGGTTCCCCACGACCCTGAAGGATAAGCGGTATAGAAGATGGATGGATAAGCAGAACACACTTGTGTGGTTCAGTCTAGCTGACCTGCTGATGCATATACATACATCACACATACATTATATATATACACATACATACATATACTATACATATACTCTACTGATGTACTACATCTAATACAAAATCTAGTACTACTGTACCCGTCCCATTATCCAGAATTCGCAGGCTATAGGATTGAATAGATCGAGTAGATGAACAGTCAACGTGAATCACATTGGTTCCATGTAAAAGTTCAGATGAAGCCCATTCAAAAGCCTGCCTGCGAAATAGCATCCTTGCATTAATCTAAACTATACTTATATTTTTTATTTTATGTTTTACATCAATACAAAATACAAATGTGTAATATGCTACTGATACACTATTGTTACAGTATATCAACATGCCATTTTACAAGCTTCTTTTGTAGACTGAACTAATTCAAACCAACAGTAATGTTTAACCTTACTTAACTTATACACCGAGGACATCTAGTGGACGTAAACAGCACTGCAGTCTTTGGACTCTGTGCTTGTAGGTGGGGTTTAACAATACTCGAGCACATTGTCCAATTATATCTGGACTTTAATTTGAGCAGAATCTGACGTGGAATGAGAACGCTAATGGTTAGCTTCGTTTGATTGTAGATGCGACTTCATAGTACAGGGACGGGCGACTTATTGGATGTAAAATTGCTGCATGTATGAACGACGCATCCACGGCACTTCAGTGCATTTTCCCTTTGGGCTGGGCCCAACCGAGGTCTACTCTACTACAGTGGTTCGCAAACTTTTCCATGGCAAGGCCCAACAAATGGCATTAAAATTTGACCGAGGCCCCCCTTTTGCAGGATGTCTTTAAAACACATTAAAAATACAGACTTGTGAAAATAACGCCCCCTTTATTATTAATAATGACCTCTTTCATCTTCACATTACATTAGGAATTGATTGTGTGTGTGTGTGGTTGTCAGAGTGAGAATTTATTTTTCACACCAAACTGTCGCGGCCCCCACTTTGAAATCCACTGCCCTACTACACTGAAAGCAAAAAATAAATCAATTCTCTCTGTACTGCAGAGGGGTTCAGTGCTGATAACTTTACCTCTGTATGATAACTTTACACTTACCTGTTTATGATAACTGTAGTGGGCACACCTCTGTAGGTTTTTTTTTTTTTCTTTTGTACTCAGTCTTCTGTAAACATATAATTAATAAATAAATAAATAAATAAATAAATAAATAAATAAATAAATAAATAAATAAAGCGAACTTTAACCTAAGATTTACTTTACTGGTCTGCACAGTTATACACGATATTTTCTATTACTGTTTTCACTGACAGCTTTTATTAACTGACTGCTCTGAAGCTGGAACTCTGTAAGGAGGAATTTCACTTACCTTTTATACTTGTTAGTCCTGACTCCTGGGTAAACAAGAGAGCAATGCAGAGCAGTCAATCTGGCGTTCAAAGAAACCAAGAAGTGCGTTTAGAGAAGCGGTGTGTACTCGGCCATCTACAAAAGCACACACGCCAGTTAGCTTAGCTTATCTTAGTTTATCTTAGTTTAGCTTAGCTTAGCTTATCTTAGTTTAGTTTAGCTTAGCTTAGCTTAGCTTACCTTATGGCCTTAGCGCTTTTAAAGCAAAAATAATAATAATGAAACATACACACTGTTTGTTGCAATGGAGCAAAATCCCGTGTAGCTCTTATCTCAGTAAGCTAGCGTCACCATTAGGCTGTTGTTCACTATATGTTCGATGGCGACCGGGAGACGGACCGCAGCTCTTCCGCACTGGCTTCCGTATTTCCGGGATGAAGTGTCCGGTTGGTGCAGCTCGTTTTCTGAGTTAACCGGCTAAAAGTTTTTATAATTCCTTACATTATAAAATGGCAAAACACAATAAAGTTTAAATAGACGTTAAATAAAAATTCATTTGTAAAAACATATTTTAAGAAACTAGTGTTGTTGTTGTTGTTGTTGTTGTTGTTATAAATCTAACCATAAATAAATGTTTAAAACGTGTACATGGTTAATTTCACAGAGGAAGTCTGACACCAAAATATTAATATTTTATTTTTTCTTAATGCTTTAATAAAAGCGACGTTTCAAATTGGTGGACAATCAGACCCACTCAGATCAGTTCATAGGCACTTACTATATTTTCACAATACAGATCAATTCATTTTACTGTAGAATTTTAAAATAATTGCTCTTCAAAGTCATCGGATCTGTCAGTATAGACAGGAAGCACTTTTTAAATCATTATAAAATAGACATTTCAAATTGGTAGACAATCAGACCTGCTCAGATCAGTTCATAGGCACCTCCTCTATGCTCACAATAAACATCAATTAAATTTACTGTATAATATTAAAGGAATTGCTCTTCAAAGTCAGGGGCGTAACCTGGCCTGGGCATGAGGAAGATTTTTTTCTTTATCCTGGAATAATTCTACACTTGGAGCGGTTCGTCACTACATAACTGAAGGTCAGTAAAAGAAGACCTCCTGTAATTTCATATCTATAGTGATCGGACTCGAGACCGATCAGACAGGGTTTACAGGAAAATACGTGGAAATACTCATATCTTATTGGCTGATGGTCTCTCAGTTCTGCCAAACACTAGCTCACACAGTCAGTGTGAGGAAAAATGGATTAACGCTGATTTTAATATAAATAAATGGGTTGAAACTGAAACACTAACATCCTCTCACGCTGAGCAGGAAAACAAGGCGTGTAAATGTCTATACGAGTTCCAAGTTACGTGAACATGAAATGAGCAGTGCATTAGGAAAGATAATGTACTCTGCATTACACTGTAGCAGTTAAACCCATACAGTGATAGCTTAGTTGTACCTCCACTTGGCTTGCGTCACCAAACTAGCCTAGTCTTGTGTTAGATAGCCAGTTTGATATTTTATTGGTCTGGTAGTCTTGCATCAGTGATCACACCCAAGGTTTTATGAGAAATCCAACTTTTCGTCCAATTTTTAAAAATTCTAAGCAATCAGCCTTCACATGCAAGAACAAAATGCATGCAAACAGTCTATTTAGAAGTACGTTTTAAAAGGTTGTTGTTGTTTTTTTGGAGAAGAATCTGAGCTCAGCATTACCTACTCTATGCTTACAATAATGATGAATTAATTTTGCTGTAGAATTTTTAAGTACTTGCTCTGTAAATCATTGGGTCTGTCAGTATGTTTGAACTAGGAGGCACTTTTAACTCGATTATAAAATGGACAATTCAAATCGCTAGATGATCAAACCCACTGAAATCAGTTCACAGTGAGTTACTCGATGTTCGCAATAAAGATCAATTCATTTTACTGTAGAATTCTGGAGAAATATGACATTATTCTGAAGTCTATACAGACATCAGTTCTAATAAGTAGAAAAAATTAATGGCCAGTTCTTTTAAGGAAATGTCCATACTAGGCGTCTGGAACGCTGGTAAAAACACCAGCTTGTAAAAGTCAATTAAGTTAATTCTTAACGGGAGTTAGTTGGTGTTCTCACTTATGTTACGACGGCTGTAAACATTTTACTTATCACTTTTTAATTTCTAAAACAGGTAGAGGACATGTGCATATGCAGAGTGAGTGGTTTGGCTGCACTGAGTTAAAAAATGGATCTTATTCTTCAACTTCATGTAAAAATCAACAAAGAACATTTTGGGAATGATTTTGGAAAATTCAGGAAAGGTTTTTTTTGTTGTTGTTACATTTAGCATCCATTTGAAATATTTACACTTACTTTATATTCCTATATATTCCTTCAGGTGGCTGGGCTACGATCCTGTGCTCTTATGTTGTTGTGCAGAATAATTTTGTATATGACAGCTCAAAATTCAAGGGGCTACGGGACTTGGTTACTGTCCTGGAAACACACGCCCAATGACAACGACTTTGCAAGGGGAGTGGCAAGAGGAAAAAAATCCAGATGGTGATGATCTGGTGAGGGTTAGATGAAATGACAAGATCCAGATCCACCCCCTGGACTTCCCTCGAAGTAGCAGGATGTCTTCATGTGGCAATTTGCATATTCACTGATTCTTCATGATCATTTGCATATCAAATTACAAATTAGGTTATAAGGAGGATTTTCTGTAGACATTATAACTGTAGGATTTGTGTAGAGTTTTATCATAATATAAAATTATAGATTAAAACTCTGTTTCTTATAAAGAGAAGTCGTGTTTGGTCACAGCACCACCTCCTAACTATGTACGTATTTACATAATACTGTTTTATGTAAATACTATCGAGCATGAACTGACTTAAACCAAGTGCTCTAAACAGATTTATTAGAAGAAAAAAAAACACACACACACATATACAAATATTGTGCTTTATTATTTATTTCCTTCAACTGGACAGATAATGTTCATCACAAATTACAAGTCCAATCTGACAGCCACAATCAGAAACTGTTTATTGCCCAAATGAACAATGGACACGGCCTTTAGTGCGTCAAATCAACATGAGATACAAATGTGTGAACAAAATACAACAATAAAAGCCTAACACATAAAATATATGGATGCTGCATTATTGTGACATTATAAACCACATGTAAAGAGAATCTAGAATATTTTAAAGCAACAATAGTAAACAATATCAGACAAATACCTTCCCTGTCTGATCAAATTCTTAACATTCATTATTCATTATGTTTCTTTGGGGAGAAAGTGCTCCATATGCCCTCCAGAATTATTGGCACCCTTTATATATATATAAAAAAAAAAAAACATTAAACACAACAATGAAATTTTCCACTTCAACAGTTAAATATCTCTGTAATATACAAAAAGTAAACTTGTTCAAACTACTTTTTAACATAATAATGTATTTTTCTCAAAACTATCTGTACCAATGGTATTGACACACCTAAAGATTTGTAAATAAATTGTCATTCTTGATCAATGTGTAGTGTTTTTATAATTTGTTCTCATCCTGTAGGAACTGGTTGCTTTTAACCATGTGCTGTTTCAGTGGGGTATTAAATATAAGGTTGCACACATGTAACATCACTTTGTCAACCACATGGGATGGGAAAACAAATTAAACAAACAATGATAAAAAAAAAAATGACAGATGATTGTTGAGCTGCACAAATCCGGTAATGGATAAAAAGAAACACACACCCAGTTAAAAATGCTTTTGAGGCCATACAGTAAAAAAGTTTCACATCTGAAATGGGTGAAATTTAATAGGTATTGGACTCATGAGCACACTGAACCTCCACATAGTGAGGAGGGTAAAAAAGGCCCAAAGATCACATTTTTAGAACTGCACCAAATAAACTTGACTACATTCAGAAAATTAATATTGCACAAGCCTATTCCTGAGAGTATCAGCACCAAGCAGCATCAGCACTCCAATAGGCATTGTGTGTTGTGGTCAGTTCAGACCCTTATTTTAATTTTCTGTCATGAGCACCATCAAAATGTCTGGAGGCAAAAAGCGACTGTATACGAGTAAATCCACCTCATAGCCACTGTACACTTTACAGTTGGGTCAGTGAGCATCTGAGGCTGTTTCTTTGTGGCCGGTGGTTCATAAACTCTGTAAAGATTGATTCTGGTTATTTCACGTCTACAAGATGAGACAAACAAACCAAATAAACTTTTCCTTGATTTTCCGACATTTAAAAGATCTTTGTTCCGTTAAAAAATACCCTGAAAGTTTCAAAGCTTAACACGTCCTCCTCAGTACAAAAAGAGCATTTATATAACAGACTGGATTCACTGATAATTAAGAAACGAAACAAAAATAAAACAGCAGTGGTTAGTCTTTCCTTCCCAGTAGTACGAAATTACGACGACTGTCGAGTTGAATTGCATGAATTGCACGACCACGTATCGGATTTCAGTACCACATATGAGAGTGGAAATAAAAATGTCAGATTCAATCTGTCTTCTGTTGTTAAAACAGCCATGTCAGTAACAAACCTGTGTAACGTTTGTCAGTTTTGCCTGCTGCGTGAACGTAGCCTTAAATTGTCCATATTTAAATAATGATTAATAAAAAAAAAATAAATAAAAATGATTAGTGCAACAGATAAATAATATACAAGCATCTATCTAGGTCTTAGAACTACAAAGTGAAATAAAGACTTGAGAGCACTTTTTGGTAACGTATGCATAAAAATATCCTTTTTGTGTTACCATGTGCTCCAACAAAAATAAATACAGTATTTCTTTTCCATGACTTTCCAAGAATGGAAAAAACCATAGAGACGGATTACGGCAATCAGGAAGAGAAAAAGACGTCGACGTCGTATGAGAAACCCCCTCGCAGCAGTGTTTACCAGGCTGTTTTGTAATTTAATATCAGTTAACAAGTATAACAAGTAGTGTTGTAAATATACATACATTTTTTATTTTATATATGAAAAAACCTTTGCTATTTTGTAATATTAATATTGCACTGAATAATACTTAATAATAATACATTTTTATTATACAAAGTAATTTAACAATAGTCTTATATTTCTGACTTAATTCACTTCTATGTGTTAGATCTTGTGGCTTTTATTTTGGAGGAAAGCCGCAGGTAGACGTCCTTTTAGTTGACAACAGTTTTGTTTTGTTTTTTTTTAAATTAACTTCTCATTACAGATCAGGTGAAATTCTGTAAACCTCGTCCCACAGGAGTGTTTGAGATGACTCTAACGTAAACCCAAAGTGAACCTGACGCGTGTCGGGTCTAAACGCACGTATGAGCGACTCAAACTCACAACTCAGACTGAGATGAAGCTGGTTTGGAGCGTTTCCTGTGAACCGAGCCGCTCTAAAACACGGATGTGAGACAGACAGACAGACAGACAGACACACACACACACACACACACACACACACACACACACACACACACACACACACACACACACACACACACACACACACACACAGGTTTACCATCTCAAACAGCGACGAGAGAAAATAACATCTAAATCTTGTCTACGGTGTCGGGTCAGTTGCGTTTGTAAGACCTCTGAAACGTGAATTTAAGAGACTTTAATGCTAATGAAGGCCTTATTTTCACATTCATCCTGAGAAAGCTTCTTCTCCGGTTCCTCTAGCACTGCACCGACCTCCTTCTTTCTCTTGATTTTCCACGATTATTTCCTGATGTGTGAATTGTTGAGCCACGTCTTTATATTCCAGGTTTGAAAAAACACCATGCTTTGCCACCATCTCGTCTATTTTGTCCAACAATTCTTTTGCCATGCTACTCTCTTTCCTTCTTCCGTTGAAGACTAGGCACCTTCGATGACACTGGTCTAGAAGCTCTCTAAAGTCACGATTCTTCATCACTTTGTCCTCTAACGACTGCCTCCACTGCTCTTCCTCATGGTATAAAACAATCATTGTGTTGTCCAAGATTTGCTCTCCAAAGTACTCCACTACCGGTTTGAAAATTTCGTACGCGTTTGGCGGCATGTCTAACGGATTTACAGTAAACAGGACGGCGTGTGGCCCTGGACAGGAGAACCGAACCGCCTTCTTCAGTTCCTCTTTAAACTTGTAATTGTCAAGATTTGGAGTGTTGACCAGAGTCACATTTCTCCCAAAGAGGCTTCCAGAAGTTTTAGTAGTGAGTATAGTGTGAGGATCAGCGCCATCAAAGACCGCGCTCTGCAGGATCGACTCGGTGAGAGAGAACTGCTGATGACCAGAGCTTCCAAGTATGATCGCTCTCAATGATGTATCTTCAGTACTCACTGGAAATCAGATTTTAATAGAAAACATTATGATTAACATTATTAAATGATTTTTAAAAAAATGATTATTATAAATTGTTCATTTTCAATAGATAGAATGAATCAATTTAAATTTTGCCAACATCGAGCTTTAACTCACTGAAAGGAGGCTCTGTAATGCTGTTTCTACGCGGTTGATTCTGTACAGGAAACTGATCTAGAAGAACATCACGTTTGAATTAAATTCATCATTATACAACATTATACACCAATGACAAATAAATGTGTTACACTTACCCATGTTCTTTTCCATCTATTTCACTCAGATCAGATTGACTCAGTAACTGGGGAAAAAAGGTTTAGACACAATTGGCTTAGTGCAGGGGTTCCCAAATTTTTCCAGGGCAAATGGCATTAACATTTGCCCGAGGCCCCCCTTTTGCAAGATGTCTTTAAAACACATTAAAAATAAAAGACTTCTGAATATATCTTTACATTACATTAGGAATTGATTGTGTGTGTGTGTGTGGTTGTCTGAGTGAGAATTTATTTTTCACACCAAATTGTTGAGGCCCCCCGGGCGCCCCCTGGCAGCCGCCACTTTGAAAACCATTGGCTTAGTGGTTAGCACGTTTGCCTCACACCGCCCGGGTTGGGGGCTTCGATTCCAGACGCTGCCTTGTGTGTGTGTTTTTTCTTTTTTTTCCGTATGACTGCATGTTCTCCCCTGCTGGGTTTCCTCCGGTTTCCTCTTCCAGTCCAAAGACATGCATGGTAGGCTGATTGGCATGTCCAAAGTGTCCATAGTGTGTGTTTCCGTAGTGTGTAAGTTTCTTCCTCTTAACATCTTAGGGAGTTTTTCCTCACCACCAGCTCGCTCAACTGGGATAAATTCGCACCTTTAAAATCTGTGTAACGTGTTCATATGTTTCCGTAAAGCTGTGGATACATATGGATATGTAATTTGTACCCATTAGAAGTTATTCTATTTGCTACTACTGGAAAATGCATCATTCTATTTGGCAGGTGCGATTTCTTGCATTTTTAGCACCATCTAGTGGGTCTTGTCGAAATAGAAAAAAATATTTGAGTAAATGAACCCATTTCTTATGTTTATAGGGTTTTCATTATTTTGTAAGAGCTGAATCGGAAGTAGTCGGCTTGCGTGTGTCTGTAAAGATTCTACATCTTTGTGTCACATTCTTAGAAAATTTAGAAAATAAAATGTTTGTTTTTCTTTCCCCTTTGAACGCGTTTGCCTGGAAGCATCCGTGGGGAAAATGTATTTACAACATATATAGTGGTGAATTTAGTTCCATAGGTAGCCATCCTTTCTATGATAACTGTAGTGGGCACACCTCTGTAGTTTTTTTTTCTTTCTTTTGCACTCTGTCTTCTGTAAACATCTGACAATAAAGCCAACTTTAACCTAAGATTTACTTTACTGTTTTATTTTACTGTTTTGCACAGTTATACACAATATTTTCTATTACTGTTTTCACTGACAGCTTTTATTAACTGACTGCTCTGAAGCTGGAACTCTGTAAGGAGGAATTTCACTTACCTTTTATACTTGTTAGTCCTGACTCCTGGGTAAACAAGAGAGCGATGCAGAGCAGTCAATCTGGCGTTCAAAGAAACCAAGAAGTGCGTTTATGTCTTAACCGTCTGTTCTGAATCATCCAGTCACCAAATGCGCCCTTTAAAGCTCGTCCAAAACTTTCGGAAACAAAAATTCCTTCGCTCCGCCCACTAACATTTCACTTTTGACAACAAACCAGTGTTCTTGTTGTTAAAAATAAACATTCTGGAGGAGGAGCGATCTTATACAAATTCATATGCAAATTCAAATGCATGCAAATGCATCAAGATTAAATGGATATTGCAAAGCATTAAGCTGAATAAAAATATATTTACTAAAACATCTTTTAAGAAACTATGTTGTGGTTGTTGTTGTTGTTATAATGTTTTTGAAATATCATTTGAAATATTTACCTGTACTGTATATTATTTCCTTCAGGTGGCCGGGCTACGATCCTGTGCTCTTATGTTGTTGTGCAGAATAATTTTGTATATGACAGCTCAAAATTCAAGGGGCTACGGGACTTGGTTACTGTCCTGGAAACACACGCCCAATGACAACGACTTTGCAAGTGAAGACTTTGGCAAGAGGAAAAAAATCCAGATGGTGATGATCTGGTGATGGTTAGCGGAAATGACAATAAGGGACCATCGTGTTAACCCTACTCTAATAAGCACGTTTTTAACATTTCATGGTAAAAATGAATGATGACCCCGCATGGGTGTCTAAGGAATGTATCTGCACCCAACTTCTGAACTGACCAATGACAATAAGGCGTAGGAGAAGCTGGATCAAATCCAGATCCACCCACTGGACTTCCCTCGAAGTAGCAGGATGACTTCATGGAGCAATTTGCATATTCACTGATTCTTCATGATCATTTGCATATCAAATTACAAATTAGGTTATAAGGAGGATTTTCTGTAGACATTATAACTGTAGGATTTGTGTAGAGTTTTATCATAATATAAAATTATAGATTAAAACTCTGTTTCTTATAAAGAGAACTCGTGTTTGGTCACAGCACCACCTCCTAACTATGTACGTATTTACATAATACTGTATTATTTAAATACTATCGAGCATGAACTGACTTAAACCAAGTGCTCTAAACAGATTTATTAGAAGAAAAAAAAAACACACACACACACACATGCAAATATTGTGCTTTATTATTTATTTCCTTCAATTGGACAGACAATGTTCATCACAAATTACAAGTCCAATCTGACAGCCACAATCAGAAACTGTTCATTGCCCAAATGAACAATGGACACGGCCTTTAGTGCGTCAAATCAACATGAGATACACAAATGTGTGAACAAAATACAACAATAAAAGCCTAACACATAAAATATATGGATGCTGCATTATTGTGACATTATAAACCACATGTAAAGAGAATCTAGAATATTTTAAAGCAACAATAGTAAACAATATCAGACAAATACCTTCCCTGTCTGATCAAATTCTTAACATTCATTATTCATTATGTTTCTTTGGGGAGAAAGTGCTCCATATGCCCTCCAGAATTATTGGCACCCTTTATAAAAAATAAAATAAAAAAAACATTAAACACAACAATGAAATTTTCCACTTCAACAGTTAAATATCTCTGTAATATACAAAAAGTAAACTTGTTCAAACTACTTTTTAACATAATAATGTCTTTTTCTCAAAACTATCTGTACCAATGGTATTGACACACCTAAAGATTTATAAATAAATTCAAATAAATTGTCATTCTTGAACAATGTGAAGTGTTTTTATAATTTGTTCTCATCCTGTAGGAACTGGTTGCTTTTAACCATGTGCTGTTTCAATGGGGTATTAAATATAAGGTTGCACACATGTAACATCACTTTGTCAACCACATGGGATGGGAAAACAAATTAAACAAACAATGATTTAAAAAAAATGACAGATGATTGTTGAGCTGCACAAATCCGGTAATGGATAAAAAGAAACACACACCCAGTTAAAAATGCTTTTGAGGCCATACAGTAAAAAAGTTTCACATCTGAAATGGGTGAAATTTAATAGGTATTGGACTCATGAGCACACTGAACCTCCACATAGTGAGGAGGGTAAAAAAGGCCCAAAGATCACATTTTTAGAACTGCACCAAATAAACTTGACTACATTCAGAAAATTAATATTGCACAAGCCTATTCCTGAGAGTATCAGCACCAAGCAGCATCAGCACTCCAATAGGCATTGTGTGTTGTGGTCAAGTTCAGACCCTTATTTTAATTTTCTGTCATGAGCACCATCAAAATGTCTGGAGGCAAAAAGCGACTGTATACGAGTAAATCCACCTCATAGCCACTGTACACTTTACAGTTGGGTCAGTGAGCATCTGAGACTGTTTCTTTGTGGCCGGTGGTTCATAAACTCTGTAAAGATTGATTCTGGTTATTTCACGTCTACAAGATGAGACAAACAAACCAAATAAACTTTTCCTTGATTTTCCGACATTTAAAAGATCTTTGTTCCGTTAAAAAATACCCTGAAAGTTTCAAAGCTTAACACGTCCTCCTCAGTACAAAAAGAGCATTTATATTACAGACTGGATTCACTGATAATTAAGAAACGAAACAAAAATAAAACAGCAGTGGTTAGTCTTTCCTTCCCAGTAGTACGAAATTACAACGACTGTCGAGTTGAATTGCATGAATTGCACGACCACGTATCGGATTTCAGTACCACATATGAGAGTGGAAATAAAAATGTCAGATTCAATCTGTCTTCTGTTGTTAAAACAGCCATGTCAGTAACAAACCTGTGTAACGTTTGTCAGTTTTGCCTGCTGCGTGAACGTAGCCTTAAATTGTCCATATTTAAATAATAATAAAAAATGATTAGTGCAACAGATAAATAATATACAAGCATCTATCTAGCTCTTAGAACTACAAAGTGAAATAAAGACTTGAGAGCACTTTTTGGTAACGTATGCATAAAAATATCCTTTTTGTGTTACCATGTGCTCCAACAAAAATAAATCCAGGATTTCTTTTCCATGACTTTCCAAGAATGGAAAAAACCATAGAGACGGATTACGGCAATCAGAAGAGAAAAAGACGTCGACGTCGTATGAGAAACCCCCTCGCAGCAGTGTTTACCAGGCTGTTTTGTAATTTAATATCAGTTAACAAGTATAACAAGTAGTGTTGTAAATATACATACATTTTTTATTTTATATATGAAAAAACCTTTGCTATTTTGTAATATTAATATTGCACTGAATAATACTTAATGATAATACATTTTTATTATACAAAGTAATTTAACAATAGTCTTATATTTCTGACTTAATTCACTTCTATGTGTTAGATCTTGTGGCTTTTATTTTGGAGGAAAGCCGCAGGTAGACGTCCTTTTAGTTGACAACATTTTTTTTTTTTTTTAAATTAACTTCTCATTACAGATCAGGTGAAATTCTGTAAACCTCGTCCCACAGGAGTGTTTGAGATGACTCTAACGTAAACCCAAAGTGAACCTGACGCGTGTCGGGTCTAAACGCACGTATGAGCGACTCAAACTCACAACTCAGACTGAGATGAAGCTGGTTTGGAGCGTTTCCTGTGAACCGAGCCGCTCTGAGAGAGAGAGACAGACAGACAGACAGACAGACACACACACACACACACACACACACACACACACACACACACACAGGTTTAGAATCTCAAACAGCAACGAGAGAAAATAACATCTAAATCTTGTTTACGTGTCGGGTCGGTTGTGTTTGTAAGACCTCTGAAACGTGAATTTAAGAGACTTTAATGCTAATGAAGGCCTTATTTTCACATTCATCCTGAGAAAGCTTCTTCTCCGGTTCCTCTAGCACTGCACCGACCTCCTTCTTTCTCTTGATTTTCCACGATTATTTCCTGATGTGTGAATTGTTGAGCCACGTCTTTATATTCCAGGTTTGAAAAAACACCATGCTTTGCCACCATCTCGTCTATTTTGTCCAACAATTCTTTTGCCATGCTACTCTCTTTCCCTCTTCCGTTGAAGACTAGGCACCTTCGATGACACTGGTCTAGAAGCTCTCTAAAGTCACGATTCTTCATCACTTTGTCCTCTAACGACTGCCTCCACTGCTCTTCCTCATGGTATAAAACAATCATTGTGTTGTCCAAGATTTGCTCTCCAAAGTACTCCACTACCGGTTTGAAAATTTCGTACGCGTTTGGCGGCATGTCTAACGGATTTACAGTAAACAGGACGGCATGTGGCCCTGGACAGGAGAACCGAACCGCCTTCTTCAGTTCCTCTTTAAACTTGTAATTGTCAAGATTTGGAGTGTTGACCAGAGTCACATTTCTCCCAAAGAGGCTTCCAGAAGTTTTAGTAGTGAGTATAGTGTGAGGATCAGCGCCGTCAAAGACCGCGCTCTGCAGGATCGACTCGGTGAGAGAGAACTGCTGATGATCAGAGCTTCCAAGTATGATCGTTCTCAATGATGTATCTTCAGTACTCACTGGAAATCAGATTTTAATAGAAAACATTATGATTAACATTATTAAATGATTTTTAAAAAATGATTATTATAAATTGTTCATTTTCGATAGATAGAATGAATCAATTTCAATTTTGCCAACATCGGGCTTTAACTCACGGAAAGGAGGCTCCATAATGCTGTTTCTACGCGGTTGATTCTGTACAGGAAACTGATCTAGAAGAACATCACGTTTGAATTAAATTCATCATTATACAACATTATACACCAATGACAAGTAAATGTGTGTTACTTACCCATGTTCTTTTCCATCTATTTCACTCAGATCAGATTGACTCAGTAACTGGGGAAAAAAGGTTTAGACACAATTAGATAAGTAGAAGGCACACGGTGGCTTAGTGCAGGGGTTCCCAAATTTTTCCAGGGCAAATGGCATTAACATTTGCCCGAGGCCCCCCTTTTGCAAGATGTCTTTAAAACACATTAAAAATAAAAGACTTCTGAATATATCTTTACATTACATTAGGAATTGATTGTGTGTGTGTGTGTGTGGTTGTCTGAGTGAGAATTTATTTTTCACACCAAATTGTTGAGGCCCCCCGGGCGCCCCCTGGCAGCCGCCACTTTGAAAACCATTGGCTTAGTGGTTAGCACGTTTGCCTCACACCGCCCGGGTTGGGGGCTTCGATTCCAGACGCTGCCTTGTGTGTGTGTTTTTTCTTTTTTTTTCCGTATGACTGCATGTTCTCCCCTGCGGGGTTTCCTCCGGTTTCCTCTTCCAGTCCAAAGACATGCATGGTAGGCTGATTGGCATGTCCAAAGTGTCCATAGTGTGTAAGTTTCTTCCTCTTAACATCTTAGGGAGTTTTTCCTCACCACCGGCTCGCTCAACTGGGATAAATTCGCACCTTTAAAATCTGTGTAACGTGTTCATATGTTTCCGTAAAGCTGTGGATACATATGGATATGTAATTTGTACCCATTAGAAGTTATTCTATTTGCTACTACTGGAAAATGCATCATTCTATTTGGCAGGTGCGATTTCTTGCATTTTTAGCACCATCTAGTGGGTCTTGTCGAAATAGAAAAAAATATTTGAGTAAATGAACCCATTTCTTATGTTTATAGGGTTTTCATTATTTTGTAAGAGCTGAATCGGAAGTAGTCGGCTTGCGTGTGTCTGTAAAGCTTCTACATCTTTGTGTCACATTCTTAGAAAATTTAGAAAATAAAATGTTTGTTTTTCTTTCCCCTTTGAACGCGTTTGCCTGGAAGCATCCGTGGGGAAAATGTATTTACAACATATATAGTGGTGAATTTAGTTTCATAGGTAGCCATCCTTTCTATGATAACTGTAGTGGGCACACCTCTGTAGTTTTTTTTTCTTTCTTTTGCACTCTGTCTTCTGTAAACATCTGACAATAAAGCCAACTTTAACCTAAGATTTACTTTACTGTTTTACTTTACTGTTTTGCACAGTTATACACGATATTTTCTATTACTGTTTTCACTGACAGCTTTTATTAACTGACTGCTCTGAAGCTGGAACTCTGTAAGGAGGAATTTCACTTACCTTTTATACTTGTTAGTCCTGACTCCTGGGTAAACAAGAGAGCGATGCAGAGCAGTCAATCTGGCGTTCAAAGACACCGAGAAGTGCGTTTATGTCTTAACCGTCTGTTCTGAATCATCCAGTCACCAAATGCGCCCTTTAAAGCTCGTCCAAAACTTTCGGAAACAAAAATTCCTTCGCTCCGCCCACTAACATTTCACTTTTGACAACAAACCAGTGTTCTTGCTGTTAAAAACAAACATTCTGGAGGAGGAGCGATCTTATACAAATTCATATGCAAATTCAAATGCATGCAAATGCATCAAGTTCAAATGGATATTGCAAAGCATTAAGCTGAATAAAAATATATTCACTAAAACATCTTTTAAGAAACTATGTTGTGGTTGTTGTTGTTATAATGTTTTTGAAATATCATTTGAAATATTTACCTGTACTGTATATTATTTCCTTCAGGTGGCCGGGCTACGATCCTGTGCTCTTATGTTGTTGTGCAGAATAATTTTGTATATGACAGCTCAAAATTCAAGGGGCTACGGGACTTGGTTACTGTCCTGGAAACACACGCCCAATGACAACGACTTTGCAAGGGGAGTGGCAAGAAAACATTCCGCCTGCAAAAGAAAGAAAAATCAAAGTATCTTTCTTGGCTGAAGAGGGAAAAAATCCAGATGGTGATGATCTGGTGATGGTTAGCGGAAATGACAATAAGGGACCATCGTGTTAACCCTACTCTAATAAGCACGTTTTTAACATTTCATGGTAAAAATGAATGATGACCCCGCATGGGTGTCTAAGGAATGTATCTGCACCCAACTTCTGAACTGACCAATGACAATAAGGCGTAGGAGAAGCTGGATCAAATCCAGATCCACCCACTGGAATTCCCTCGAAGTAGCAGGATGTCTTCATGGAGCAATTTGCATATTCACTGATTCTTCATGATCATTTGCATATCAAATTACAAATTAGGTTATAAGGAGGATTTTCTGTAGACATTATATTATAACTGTAGGATTTGTGTAGTTTTATCATAATATAAAATTATAGATTAAAACTCTGTTTCTTATAAAGAGAAGTCGTGTTTGGTCACAGCACCACCTCCTAACTATGAACTGAACATGAACTGACTTAAAACAAGTGTTCATAACAGATTTATTTAAAAAAAAAAAAAAAAAAAAAAAAAAAAACAACACATGCAAATATTGTGCTTTATGATTTATTTCCTTCAATTGGACAGACAATGTTCATCACAAATTACAAGTCCAATCTGACAGCCACAATCAGAAACTGTTTATTGCCCAAATGAACAATGGACACGGCCTTTAGTGCGTCAAATCAACATGATATACACAAATGTGTGAACAAAATACAAAAATAAAAGCCTAACACATAAAATATATGGATGCTGCATTATTGTGACATTATAAACCACATGTAAAGAGAATATAGAATATTTTAAAGCAACAATAGTAAACAATATCAGACAAATACCTTCCTTGTGTGATCAAATTCTTAACATTCATTATGTTTCTTTTGGGATAAAGTGCTCCATTTGCCCTCCAGAATTATTGGCACCCTTTATAAAAAAAAAATATTATATAAAATAAACATTAAACACAACAATGAAATTTTCCACTTCAACAGTAAAATATCTCTGTAATATACAAAAAAAATAAACTTTTTAAGATAATGTTTTTTTTTTTCTAAAAACTCTGTGTACCAATGTTATGGACACACCTAAGGATTTGTAAATAAATTCAAATAAATTGTCATTCTTGATCAATGTGTAGTGTTTTTATCATTTGTTCTCATCCTGTAGGAACTGGTTGCTTTTAACCATGTGCTGTTTCAGTGGGGTATTAAATATAAGGTTGCACACATGTAACATCACTCTGTCAACCACTTCCATGGGGGAACAAATTAAACAAACAAACAATAAAAAAAAAGAAACAGATGATTGTTGAGCTGCACAAATCCGGTAATGGATAAAAAGAAACACACAGCCAGTTAAAAATGCTTTTGAGGCCATACAGTAAAAAAGTTTCACATATGGGTGAAATGGGTGAAATTTAATAGGTATTGGACTCATGAGCACACTGAACCTCCACATAGTGAGGAGGGTAAAAAAGGCCCAAAGATCACATTTTTAGAACTGCACCAAATAAACTTGACTACATTCAGAAAATTAATATTGCCTATTCCTAGTCTACTCCTGAGAGTACCAGAACCAAGCAGCATCAGCACTCCAATAGGCATTGTGTGTTGTGGTCAAGTTCAGACCCTTATTTTAAGTTTTCTTTCATGAGCACCATCAAAATGTCTGGAGGCAAAAAGCGACTGTATACGAGTAAATCCACCTCATAGCCACTGTAGAGAATTCAGCAGAGGTGGGTCAGTGAGCATCTGAGGCTGTTTCTTTGCAGCCGGTGGTTCATAATCTCTGTAAAGATTGATTCTGGATATTTCACGTCAACAAGATGAGCCAAACAAACCAAATAAACTTTTCCTTGATTTTCGACATTTAAGAGGTCGTTGTACCTTTAAAATATCCTGCAAGTTTCAAAGCTTAATACATCCTCCTCAATACAAAAAGAGCATTTCTTTATCCAAGCCCCAAAAACGTCTTGTTTTGGATGTGGCGGGTTTTGTGACGTCACACGGGCAAATACGTTTGCGTATGACTCACCCTACAACAAGACATCATCACACCGTTGGCCCCGCCCACTGGCACTCAGTCCCACAAAACAGTTCCGCACGTGTTATGGCAGGGGGCGTTGATTATTAATTCATAGGCAAAGATGTTAGCCAGTCATAGCAGTGGGTGTTTACATCTTAAAGTGCACCTATGGTCCAAACACCCTAACACGGACCAAACACCCTAACATGGACCAAACACCCTAACACGGACCAAACATGCTTGTTACACACTGCAACAATGTCAAAATGATATGGCAGAAAGATTTGGGGATTAATATTAATAACAATGAGTGGCTGGACATTTTGTCTAATATGGGTACAAAATAGTACATAGATAAAACTGTACGCCATCTAGGCTCTACACTACGGGTATAGCTGGAAACAATTTATATTTGAAGTGGAACAAAGAAGCGGGCATTTACTTATATATGACGTGGAAAAGTTCTTTAGTTCACCCCATTATGGAGCGACGATTATGCCTTCTTGGAGATAAATCGGGATCCAACGTGGCAAAAAAATGCATTTGTCCTTATTAAGACTGGCTGTATTACAGCTGCTAGGATGATTAGGCATAACTAGAAATTAGGGATGATTGAAATCGCATCATATGAGATCATCCTGGATGCTGAAGATTGCATAATGAAGGGGAAATTATGAAAACATGGGATCATTTCTATTCTGGCAGCACATTAAAATGGGTAAAACGAGCAGGACTGTTTCATTTCCGTGTATTTTTGCTTTGATTGCATTATTTTTATTGTGGCGAACGGCTGAATATGTGAAGGTGCTTCTTAAAAGACGTGGTGACGTTCTAATTGTCGAACAATAAAAAGTTGAGTTACAAAAATTAAAAAATGAACCGGTGAACTTGCTGACATTAAGAGCGGATGTCTACAATTAAGTGCAATTTCCGCTTTAAGTTGCACGTCCACCAAAATCTGCCAAAGCACTGGAAATAATGTTCCAAACCGCTCCAGCTGCACCACCCAATAAACCACCGAGAGCTGCACCAACCGCTGCTCCTATGGCCACACCTGGAAAGCCCATCGCCCCCGCTAATACTGCCCCTACAAACGCTCCTTTTCCTATTGCTGCTGCATAATCAACAAGTCTGAGAGTAAAACCGAGTCTGTCTGCGATCTGCACCTCCGCCCTTTCCCTGTTCTCCAACCGGATCTTCTCTTCATAACGTTTCACCTCTCTTTCCAGATCTTCCTGAGAATGCGTTTTCTGCAGTTCCTCCAACACTGCACTGACCTCCTTCTTTCTCTGACTTTGTATATTTTTTTCCTCCGCTTTGATTCGTTTATCAGCATCTTTAAACTCCACGTTAGAAAAAATCCCATGCTCCGCCACCATCTTGTCTATTTCCTCAAACAATTTCCTCGTCACTTCACCCTCATTCCTGTTCTCCTTACCACTAAAGATGAGATATCTCTGACCACATTTCTCAAGAAGCTCCCTGAAGGGCTTGTTCTTCTTCACACTGTCTTCTAACGACTGACTCCAACACTCTTCTTCATGGTACAGAACGATCACTGTGTTATTCAAGATTTGTTCTCCAAAGTACTGCACTACCGGTTTGAAAACCTCGTACGCGTTTGGTGGCATGTCTAATGGATTCAGCGTAAAAAGGATGGCGTGTGGCCCTGGACAGGAGAAACAAACCGCCTTCTTTACCTCTTTTTTATACATGTAGTGTAATAAGTCATGATTGGTAAGATTTGGAGTGTTGACCAGAGTCACATTTCTCCCAAAGTGGCTTCCAGAAGTTTTAGTAGTGAGCATAGTGTGAGGATCAGCGCCTTCAAAGACCGCGCTCTGCAGGATCGACTCGGTGAGAGAGAACTGCTGATGATCAGAGCTTCCAAATATGATCGCTCTCAATGATGTATCTTTAGTACTCACTGGAAGAAAACAAAAAGTAATAGCGGAACTTTATTTTTATATACAATAAACATTTTCCAATACATCTAATGGATGAACTTTAAAGTGAACCTCCGCCCCGAAACACTAGAAACATGTTCATATTGAAATATTGGTGAGTTTTGGCAGGGACGGCCACGTCAAACAAAATCACACGTTAATGCTAAAGATTAATATACGATTCATTCAGGGTGGATTTTTCCTTTAATTATGCTGGTAAAGATAGCCAGTTAACTCACTAGAAGGCGGTTCCGTAATGCTACTCCTGCGCTTCTTTAGGCCAGGAGGCGGAGTACCTGATTTCAAACAAAGCAGGAAAATTGTTTTAAATAACAATAAGGAAAACTCCAATATAAAATTATACACTAATGTCGAGTCAAAATGCGTTCACTCACCTTCAGCCGCTGCCATCTTCTTTCGATTGTGGTTTAGAGTGTTGCTTTACGTAGCAACATGGTCCTGGAGGAACGTTGTTTCCTTTCACCGTGTACGGTACTGCTGAAATGCCGACAAAGCCACTTGAACTTGAGAATCTTATAACAACTAGTTCTAATTGCTTACAGAAGTCATATGAACTTTATACGTGAATAATCACATTTAATGCATGGTTTATATAGCTACGTCACTTGTTATGTTCTGCACACTTGTCACATCTAGTGTATGTGATTTTAATATTTTACTGTATGTCACATCTGCACATAATTAACCGCTCACATGGAGGACATATGACTTCATGGAGGACATATGACTTCATGGAGGACATATGAAGTTCTGACATGATTCATTCTTGTGTACATGTGATCCCACACTGTTCACATGTGCATATTTGAGCATATTTGGGCATAACACGGTGAAATGCACCTTCACGCTCATCTTTTTGAACGTGGGAAATGTATATAAGGGATTTAAAGATCAAAAGAATCAGGTTTCATGTCATCCATTCTTCATCCAGGTCAAATACACCAACACAATGTATATTTCCCCTAATACTCCCAATAATGTGTCACAGATTCACATGCAACAACATACTGCATTATTTATAACCCACCCAGAGGCCCGTAAATCACTGTATGGAGTTCCAACATGCTAATAAAAATAGTAAATATAATGTAAAAGAATGAGGAGGAGTTTAGATTGGTTCAGAGGCTGTACTGTAGCTCAGACACAAACTCCACAACAACAAACCACTGAGCCAGTGTGTTTACAACTTTCCCGTCATGAATAGAGATCAAAGATGGTATATTTAGAAGAAACGTTACCTTTTGTTGTCACTTATATCCGTTTTAAAAGCAAAATACGATACTGCGCTGTTAGGTATGCCGTTGAGTAGAAATCGAAAGTAAGCAACAAAAATCCAGCCGCTCTTCATGAAAACACGGTTAATCCGGTCGCATACAGATTTCACGGGCGCGGCTTTCACACACTTAGCGGTAACAGCACTGGAAGCGGAAAACGAGCGTCAGCGAGCTATTACACACACCCCAAAAAAACAAATGAACAATGATCAATTTAAATAAAGAAGCAACAAAATTCGGCAGCGTTTCTGAGTTAACAGGCAAAAGTTAGCATTATAAAAAGGTCGATCAAGTTCAAATACGCATTGTAAAACATTAAGCTGAATAACAATACATTTACTAAAACATCTTTTTAAAACTATAAGGTTGTTGTTGTTATTATAAATCTAACCATAAAAACTGTTTAAAACGTGTGGATGGTTCATTTCACAGAGGAAGTCTGACAATTAAATATTAATATTTTACTTCAATTTGAAGCAAACGGACATTTCAAATTGGTAGACCATCAAACCCACTGAGGATTCGACCGTGGTTTAGTGGTTAGCAAGTTCGCCTTTGATTTAAAAAAAAAAAAAAAAAAAAAAGGCTTGAAATATTTCATTTGTGTAATGAATCCAGAATATATGAAAGTTCCACTTTTTGATTTAAATTACGGAAAAACGGATTTTCCCACGATATTCTAATGTGTGTCTAAATCTATGTAATGTCTAAAATAGGTTTTATTTTAATAATAAAATAATACGTGTTACTTCACACAGCCGCTAGGTGGCAGTAATTACAGCTGCCGGTTGCCAGTCTCTTAGAAAGACCGCGTCTCAAAACACACCAAAACTTCTATTTAGGCTCCTTCATACAATTTCCTACACTGCCTACTAAAACACAATCCGAACTGGTTTGATATAAAGTGCTTTATAAAGTACAAACACCATTAATGTGCGAGCCTCATACACACCAAGTTAGCGGATTTAGCCACTGACTCAAACAGTAAACAGCATTATTATTATTATTATTATTATTATTATTATTATTATTATTATTATTATTAAGCACGCGCACAGGCATATTTCCCTTTAGGACTGAATCAAAGGCAAAGTGACGTCATGTGCGTCAGTGAAATAGTTCCGTGCAGCAAATATTCCTCTAGCACGAGTTCGGAGTTGTTCTAAATATATACAAGTAAAACTGTATATAAAAAAGTGTTTAGATAGTTTAAATACAGCCGTCGCTGTACTCCACGAACTAACTCAGCATTCTGTAAATAGATGTGATGAATATGGCACGAAGTTTGCGACCTCTGTTTTGGCGCTCGGGTTTGATGTGTCCGGGTAAACAGGCAGGAGGAATAAAAGTGCACAGAGTTTACAGGAACCAGAACCAGAACCCTCAACACTCAGAACAGGCTTCACTTTATATCCATGTGAGTGTCACCTTATGTTTTCTTTATTTTAGTGTGCACCAATGTCATTTCCCATTCCTTGTTGCCCCGAAATTGCTTGCACATTACTTATTTCTTGCATAATAATAATAATAATAATAATAATAATAATAATAATAATAAATAATAATAATAATTAGTGCATAACTAAAGAAGCAAACTTCAGACAGCAAGCATGTAGAAGGTGCATTTACAGGAGAGATATGTCCAGGTGTTTTATTTTTTGCTTTTATTTATTTTGCATTTTCTGTAATATCTGATTAGTTTCCTCGCACCTCCAGGGTCGGGGGTTCGATTCCTTCCTCCGCCATGTGTGTGTGGAGTTTGCATGTTCCTCCCGTGCTTCAGGGGTTTCCTCCAGGTACTCCGGTTTCCTCCCCCAGTCCAAAGGCATACACTGTAGGCGGATTGGCATGTCTAAATTGTCTGAGAGTGTGTGTGTGTGTGTGTGTGTGTGTGTGTGTGTGTGTGATTGTACCCTGCAATCGGTTGGCACTCCGTCCAGGGTGTCCCCTGCCTTGTGCCCCGAGTCCCCTGGGATAGCCTCCAGGCTCTCTGCGACCCTGTGTAGGATAAGTGGTACGGAAGATGGATGGATGGATAGATGGATTTGATTCGTTTCATGGTGCAAAATGAATGAACACATAATAACATTACTGTATCCTTCCATAGCTCCTCATAGTCAAGTGATTTGGTCATAATACCCACAAGAATCACGCAAAAACAACGATTTAAATTAAGTTAGATGAAATGATTAATTTTACACCGCAGTGCTGTTGAATTCTCTAATCTGATTGGTCAGAAGGTGTTGATTCGTTTTCTAGAACAGCAGCTCTGACAGTAGTGCAGCTGCGCATCAAATCAAATGTATTACTGCTCTTGGTCCATGTTTCTATACAGCAGTAACACCTCATTCACAGGGACTTGGATGTGAGACACTCCAAATAAAGGTTTTCTCCAAGGAAACATGTATTTAACTGTTATGGAAGGAGTCTCCAGTGTCAAAAGCTGTAAGTTTTCTCACACAAAGTTGCCTTTTGACTTCTTCTCAACTTTACAGGGGGCTGGTGAGGGATTATTATGTAAGTGATAACAGGAACTAACTTATCTCATGGATGTTTAACATTTACTGTAACTATAAATGGATCAAAAGTACGAGGAGTCCTCCTGTAATTTGTCGTACCCCCCTGTTGTTCATTATTTTCCTGACAGCACGTCCCGAAGTTTATTCCTTACACGGATTGCTTCAAGAAAAACAAACCTGTTATAGATCGCTGTATTCAGTTTGTCTGCCCTTCTCTCTCCTTCTCTCTCTCTCTCCTTCTCTCTCTCTCTCTCTCTCCCTCTCTCTCTCTCTGAAAAGTGGTCGTACTGCTTGAAGCGATGCTCTTACTGCAACTTTAACAAGTACATCCCTCGCTCGGTGGATAACGAGGTTATGACTGAGTGCCTTCAGCTGGAGACACAGACACTGCTGCAGCTCAGCCAAGTTTCTCAGTAAGTACTTACACACACACACACACACACACACACACACACACACACACACACGCACGTCCTAAACACACCTCATACTGTTTGTCTTAACTCCTCTACACCTTTATACGTTCCTCTCGTTTCTGTCCTAGAGCAACCTGTTTAAAAACGCTCTTTTGTTTGTTGTTATTTTCTGTAGACATTATAACTGTAGGATTTGTGTAGAGTTTTATCATAATATAAAATTATAGATTAAAACTCTGTTTCTTATAAAGAGAAGTCGTGTTTGGTCACAGCACCACCTCCTAACTATGAACGTATTTACATAATACTGTTTTATGTAAATACTATCGAGCATGAACTGACTTAAACCAAGTGCTCTAAACAGATTTATTAGAAAAAAAACAACACACACACACACACACGCAAATATTGTGCTTTATTATTTATTTCCTTCAACTGGACAGATAATGTTCATCACAAATTACAAGTCCAATCTGACAGCCACAATCAGAAACTGTTCATTGCCCAAATGAACAATGGGCCTTTAGTGCGTGAAATCAACATGAGAGACAAATGTGTGAACAAAATACAACAATAAAAGCCTAACACATAAAATATATGGATGCTGCATTATTGTGACATTATAAACCACATATAAAGAGAATCTAGAATATTTTAAAGCAACAATAGTAAACAATATCAGACAAATACCTTCCTTGTGTGATCAAATTCTTAACATTCATTATTATATTTATACTATTATATTTTTAATATAAATATATTAAATATATTATAAAAAATATATTATATAATAATATAAATATTCTATTTATTAAATTATATACTCTGTCAACCACTTCCATGGGGGAACAAATTAAACAAACAAACAATAAAAAAAAAGAAACAGATGATTGTTGAGCTGCACAAATCCGGTAATGGATAAAAAGAAACACACAGCCAGTTAAAAATGCTTTTGAGGCCATACAGTAAAAAAGTTTCACATCTGAAATGGGTGAAATTTAATAGGTATTGGACTCATGAGCACACTGAACCTCCACATAGTGAGGAGGGTCAAAAAGGCCCAAAGATCACATTTTTAGAACTGCACCAAATAAACTTGACTACATTCAGAAAATTAATATTGTCTACTCCTGAGAGTATCAGCACCAAGCAGCATCAGCACTCCAATAGGCATTGTGTGTTGTGCTCAATTCAGAGCCTTATTTTAAGTTTTCTTTCATGAGCACCATCAAAATGTCTGGAGGCAAAAAGCGACTGCATACGAGTAAATCCACCTCATAGCCACTGTAGAGAATTCAGCAGAGGTGGGTCAGTGAGCATCTGAGGCTGTTTCTTTGCAGCCGGTGGTTCATAAACTCTGTAAAGATTGATTCTGGATATTTCACGTCAACAAGATGAGCCAAACAAACCAAATAAACTTTTCCTTGTTTTTCGACATTTAAGGGGTCGTTGTACCTTTAAAATATCCTGCAAGTTTCAAAGCTTAATACATCCTCCTCAATACAAAAAGAGCATTTCTTTATCCAAGCCCCAAAAACGTCTTGTTTTGGATGTGGCGGGTTTTGTGACGTCACACGGGCAAATACGTTTGCATATGACTCACCCTACAACAAGACATCATCACACCGTTGGCCCCGCCATCGGTGGAAGTGGAACAAAGAAGCGGGCATTTACTTATATATGACGTGGAAAAGTTCTTTAGTTCACCCCATTATGGAGCGACGATTATGCCTTCTTGGAGATAAATCGGTGGGATCCAACGTGGCAAAAAAATGCATTTGTCCTTATTAAGACTGGCTGTATTACAGCTGCTAGGATGATTCGGCATAACTAGAAATTAGGGATGATTGAAATCGCATCATATGAGATCATCCTGGATGCTGAAGATTGCATAATGAAGGGGAAATTATAAAAACATGGGATCATTTCTATTCTGGCAGCACATTAAAATGGGTAAAACGAGCAGGACTGTTTCATTTCCGTGTATTTTTGCTTTGATTGCATTATTTTTATTGTGGCGAACGGCTGAATATGTGAAGGTGCTTCTTAAAAGACGTTGTGACGTTCTAATTGTCGAACAATAAAAAGTTGAATTACAAAAATTAAAAAATGAACCGGTGAACTTGCTGACATTAAGAGCGGATGTCTACAATTAAGTGCAATTTCCGCTTTAAGTTGCACGTCCACCAAAATCTGCCAAACCACCGAGAGCTGCACCAACCGCTGCTCCTATGGCCACACCTGGAAAGCCCATCGCCCCCGCTAATACTGCCCCTACAAACGCTCCTTTTGCTATTGCTGCTGCATAATCAACAAGTCTGAGAGTAAAACCGAGTCTGTCTGCGATCTGCACCTCCGCCCTTTCCCTGTTCTCCAACCGGATCTTCTCTTCATAACGTTTCACCTCTCTTTCCAGATCTTCCTGAGAATGCGTTTTCTGCAGTTCCTCCAACACTGCACTGACCTCCTTCTTTCTCTGAATTTGTATATTTTTTTCCTCCGCTTTGATTCGTTTATCAGCATCTTTAAACTCCACGTTGGAAAAAATCCCATGCTCCGCCACCATCTTGTCTATTTCCTCAAACAATTTCCTCGTCACTTCACCCTCATTCCTGTTCTCCTTACCACTAAAGATGAGACATCTCTGACCACATTTCTCAAGAAGCTCCCTGAAGGGCTTGTTCTTCTTCACACTGTCTTCTAACGACTGACTCCAACACTCTTCTTCATGGTACAGAACGATCACTGTGTTATTCAAGATTTGTTCTCCAAAGTACTGCACTACCGGTTTGAAAACCTCGTACGCGTTTGGTGGCATGTCTAATGGATTCAGCGTAAAAAGGATGGCGTGTGGCCCTGGACAGGAGAAACAAACCGCCTTCTTTACCTCTTTTTTATACATGTAGTGTAATAAGTCATGATTAGTAAGATTTGGAGTGTTGACCAGAGTCACATTTCTCCCAAAGACTCTTCCAGAAGTTTTAGTAGTGAGTATAGTGTGAGGATCAGCGCCTTCAAAGACCGCGCTCTGCAGGATCGACTCGGTGAGAGAGAACTGCTGATGATCAGAGCTTCCAAATATGATCGCTCTCAATGATGTATCTTCAGTACTCACTGGAAGAAAACAAAAAGTAATAGCGGAACTTTATTTTTATATACAATAAACATTTTCCAATACATCTAATGGATGAACTTTAAAGTGAACCTCCGCCCCGAAACACTAGAAACATGTTCATATTGAAATATTGGTGAGTTTTGGCAGGGACGGCCACGTCAAACAAAATCACACGTTAATGCTAAAGATTAATATACGATTCATTCAGGGTGGATTTTTCCTTTAATTAAGCTGGTAAAGATAGCCAGTTAACTCACTAGAAAGCGGTTCCATAATGCTACTCCTGCGCTTCTTTAGGCCAGGAGGCGGAGTACCTGATTTCAAACAAAGCAGGAAAATTGTTTTAAATAACAATAAGGAAAACTCCAATATAAAATTATACACTAATGTCGAGTCAAAATGCGTTCACTCACCTTCATCCGCTACCATCTTCTTTCGGTTGTGGTTTAGAGTGTTGCTTTACGTAGCAACATGGTCCTGGAGGAACGTTGTTTCCTTTCACCGTGTACGGTACTGCTGAAATGCCGACAAAGCCACTTGAACTTGAGAATCTTATAACAACTAGTTCTAATTGCTTACAGAAGTCATATGAACTTTATACGTGAATAATCACATTTAATGCATGGTTTATATAGGTACGTCACTTGTTATGTTCCGCACACTTGTCACATCTAGTGTATGTGATTTTAATACTGCATTATTTATAACCACTCAGAAGCCCGTAAATCACTGTATGGAGTTCCAACATGCTAATAAATATAGTAAATATAATGTAAAAGAATGAGGAAGAGTTTAGATTGGTTCAGAGGCTGTACTGTAGCTCAGACACAAACTCCACAACAACAAACCACTGAGCCAGTGTGTTTACAACTTTCCCGAGATCAAAGATGGTATATTTAGAAGAAACGTTACCTTTTGTTGTCACTTATATCCGTTTTAAAAGCAAAATACGATACTGCGCTGTTAGGTATGCCGTTGAGTAGAAATCGAAAGTAAGCAACAAAAATCCAGCCGCTCTTCATGAAAACACGGTTAATCCGGTCGCATACAGATTTCACGGGCGCGGCTTTCACACACTTAGCGGTAACAGCACTGGAAGCGGAAATCGAGCGTCAGCGGGCTATTACCCCCCCCAAAAAAACCCAAAAACAAATTAACGATCAATTTAAATAAAGAAGCAACAAAATTCGGCAGCGTTTCTGAGTTAACAGGCAAAAGTTAGCATTATAAAAAGGTCGATCAAGTTCAAATACGCATTGTAAAACATTAAACTGAATAACAATACATTTACTAAAACATCTTTTTAAAACTATAAGGTTGTTGTTGTTATTATAAATCTAACCATAAAAACTGTTTAAAACGTGTGGATGGTTCATTTCACAGAGGAAGTCTGACAATTAAATATTAATATTTTACTTCAATTTGAAGCAAACGGACATTTCAAATTGGTAGACCATCAAACCCACTGAGGATTCGACCGTGGTTTAGTGGTTAGCAAGTTCGCCTTTGATTTAAAAAAAAAAAAAAAAAAAAAAAGGCTTGAAATATTTCATTTGTGTAATGAATCCAGAATATATGAAAGTTCCACTTTTTGATTTAAATTACGGAAAAACGGATTTTCCCACGATATTCTAATGTGTGTCTAAATCTATGTAATGTCTAAAATAGGTTTTATTTTAATAATAAAATAATACGTGTTACTTCACACAGTCGCTAGGTGGCAGTAATTACAGCTGCCGGTTGCCAGTCTCTTAGAAAGACCGCGTCTCAAAACACACCAAAACTTCTATTTAGGCTCCTTCATACAATTTTCCTACACTGCCTACTAGAACACAATCCGAACTGGTTTGATAGAAAGTGCTTTATAAAGTACAAACACCATTAATGTGCGAGCCTCACACACACAAAGTTAGCGGATTTAGCCACTGACTCAAACAGTAAATAGCATTATTATTATTATTAAGCACGCGCACAGGCATATTTCCCTTTAGGACTGAATCAAAGGCAAAGTGACGTCATGTGCGTCAGTGAAATAGTTCCGTGCAGCAAATATTCCTCTAGCACGAGTTCGGAGTTGTTCTAAATATATACAAGTAAAACTGTATATAAAAAAGTGTTTAGATAGTTTAAATACAGCCGTCGCTGTACTCCACGAACTAACTCAGCATTCTGTAAATAGATGTGATGAATATGGCACGAAGTTTGCGACCTCTGTTTTGGCGCTCGGGTTTGATGTGTCCGGGTAAACAGGCAGGAGGAATAAAAGTGCACAGAGTTTACAGGAACCAGAACCAGAACCCTCAACACTCAGAACAGGCTTCACTTTATATCCATGTGAGTGTCACCTTAGGTTTTCTTTATTTTAGTGTGCACCAATGTCATTTCCCATTCCTTGTTGCCCCGAAATTGCTTGCACATTACTTATTTCTTGCATTATAATAATAATAATAATAATAATAATAATAATAATAATAATAATAATTAGTGCATAACTAAAGAAGCAACCTTCAGACAGCAAGCATGTAGAAGGTGCATTTACAGGAGAGATATGTCCAGGTGTTTTATTTTTTGCTTTTATTTATTTGGCTTTTTCTGTAATATCTGATTAGTTTCCTCGCACCTCCAGGGTCGGGGGTTCGATTCCTGCCTCCGCCATGTGTGTGTGGAGTTTGCATGTTCCTCCCGTGCTTCAGGGGTTTCCTCCGGGTACTCCGGTTTCCTCCCCCAGTCCAAAGGCATACACTGTAGGTGGATTGGCATGTCTAAATTGTCTGAGAGTGTGTGTGTGTGTGTGTGTGTGATTGTACCCTGCAATCGGTTGGCACTCCGTCCAGGGTGTCCCCTGCCTTGTGCCCCGAGTCCCCTGGGATAGCCTCCAGGCTCTCTGCGACCCTGTGTAGGATAAGCGGTACGGAAGATGGATGGATGGATAGATGGATTTGATTCGTTTCATGGTGCAAAATGAATGAACACATAATAACGTTACTGTATCCTTCCATAGCTCCTCATAGTCAAGTGATTTGGTCATAATACCCACAAGAATCACACAAAAACAACGATTTAAATTAAGTTAGATGAAATGATTAATTTTACACCGCAGTGCTGTTGAATTCTCTAATCTGATTGGTCAGAAGGTGTTGATTCGTTTTCTAGAACAGCAGCTCTGACAGTAGTGCAGCTGCGCATCAAATCAAATGTATTACTGCTCTTGGTCCATGTTTCTATACAGCAGTAACACCTCATTCACAGGGACTTGTCTGTGAGACACTCCAAATAAAGGTTTTCTCCAAGGAAACATGTATTTAACTGTTATGGAAGGAGTCTCCAGTGTCAAAAGCTGTAAGTTTTCTCACACAAAGTTGCCTTTTGACTTCTTCTCAACTTTACAGGGGGCTGGTGAGGGATTATTATGTAAGTGATAACAGGAACTAACTTATCTCATGGATGTTTAACATTTACTGTAACTATAAATGGATCAAAAGTACGAGGAGTCCTCCTGTAATTCGTCGTACCCCCCTGTTGTTGATTATTTTCCTGTGACAGCACGTCCCGAAGTTTATTCCTTACACGGATTGCTTCAAGAAAAACAAATCTGTTATAGATCGCTGTATTCAGTTTGTCTGCCCTTCTCTCTCTTTCTCTCTCTCTCTCTCTCTCTCCCTCTCTCTCTCTCTGAAAAGTGGCCGTACTGCTTGAAGAGATGCTCTTACTGCAACTTTAACAAGTACATCCCTCGCTCGGTGGATAACGAGGTTATGACTGAGTGCCTTCAGCTGGAGACACAGACACTGCTGCAGCTCAGCCAAGTTTCTCAGTAAGTACTTACACACACACACACGTCCTAAACACACCTCATACTGTTTGTCTTAACTCCTCTACACCTTTATACGTTCCTCTCGTTTCTGTCCTAGAGCAACCTGTTTAAAAACGCTAGAAAATGCATTCCTTCGTGCAAAAGAGAAACACATTTCAGTCTTCAGTAGTAACTGTAGTAGAAAATGTCCAAATCTGAGCACGTGAAGCGTTTTTTTCGCCCCACGTGTAAATGTTCCTGTGCTGATCCGAGGCGTCAGATTGTTGCGTGTATTGTGTTACGTAGTTAAGTGTGTGGTCTGTGCTAGGATCAGCTCGGTGTTTTTCGGGGGAGGAACTCCCAGCCTGGCCCGAGCCTCCACCGTAGCCGCTGTCCTAGAGACCGTCTCTGCACACGCACGCCTCTGCGAACAGGCCGAGGTGACGCTGGAGGTGAACCCTGCGCCCGCAGGAAGAACCGCACTCGGAGACTTTGTGTCTGCCGGAGTCAATCGCTTTTCTGTTGGGGTGCAGGTGACACACACTCTCTCTCTCTCTCTCACACACACACACACACACACACACACACACACACACACACACACACACACACAAGCATTTAAATCTCCCAAAAGCATTGAATGAAAACAGACATCTCTTTCTATATGGAATAAGGAATCACTTAATGTGTCAGTTGCACAAACATGTTATTATACAACAGAAAAAATTCACCTCGACTCTTCTAGAAGAAACCTGGAGATGAAGGTTCAAAAGATATAAAGGTTACAAAGCGGTTCTAAAGGTTCCTAGAATCTTAAGGTTTTAAAGAAACTGTAGTACCAAATATACACACACACACACATATATATATATATATATATATATATATATATATATATATATATATATATATATATATATATATATATATACACACACAAATATAAAAGTTATATAGATCTTAAGGTTTTAGAATTTCTAAAGACACTAATGTTTTTAAAAAAAACATTCCAAAGGCTCTAAAGTTGTTAAGGTTTTAGAGGTTCTAAAGGCATTATAAAGGCACCAAGACTCTATCTAAAGACGCTAAGGTTTTTATCAAGAGGTTCTAGAGAGTCGAAAGACACTACAGTTCTAGAGGCAATAAAGCTCTAAAGGTTCTTAAGAGATTTCAAAGATGGTAAAGTTGTCCTAAAGACACGAAGGTTTCTAAAGACAAAGCGTTTGAAACATTAAGGTTGTGAGAACAGAATTCCAAAGAGGTTCTAAAGAGGTTACGGTTCTAGGGGGGGGGGGTGTCTAAAAAATAAAAAAAATAAAAAATAAAGTTCTGTGAATGTTCCAAAGATTACAATTCTCTGAAGAGTTTCTAAAGACACTAAAGAGACTGCAGATTTGCTAAGGTTTTAGAGGTTCTAAAGACTGGTTCTAAAAAAAAAATGTATTGAGTTCTAAAGAGATTCTGAAGACACCAGAGTTGTGAAGTGGTTCGAAAGAGATTGCAAAGTTGCTAAGGTTTTAGAGGTTCTAAAGCCTGTCTAAAGACACTTTGGTTCTGAAAAGTTTAGAGTTCTAAGGAGCATTCCAAGGATGTTAAGGTTCTAGAGGTTCTAAGATGCTATGGTTCTAAAGACAGTAAATCTTTTAGAACATTAGCATTCTAAAGAGATTCTAAAGAGTTGTAAAGAGGTTCTAAAGATGTTGTAATGTTGCTAAGGTTCTAAAGAATATTCTGAAGGCATTGAGGTTCCAAAGATAGTAAATCCGGTAAAGTCCGGTAAATCTCTTAAAACGTTAAGGTTCTAAAAGTTGTTCTAAAGACACTAAAGAGGTTCTAAAGAGGTTTTAAAGCCTTTCTAAAGATGCTTCGGCTCTAAACCCAGAACCTTGTTAGTGAGCTTAGAGCCTCAAAATATTTCAACACAAAGGGTTCCATTGTGTTTACATATGCTTTTGTTCTCTGCACTAATACAGAGTTCCTCGTCCTGGTTTTTGTTTTCATGAGCACGACCTTATAAATATAAAACAAACAAAACTGCAGAAAAATCTCGAAAGGACCGGAATGTTTTTTAACACTAAAGGCGTAAGAAAGCCACACACTCTGTGTGCGTCACTGAGTAGGTTCTCCTGGCCTGCACTGTATTTCTCCACAGTCACTGAACGAGGCCAGTCTGAGGGTTCTCGGGAGGGACCATGACCCACAGCAGGCTCTGCAGACGCTGGCGGAGGCTCGGACCCTCTGCCCCGGACGCGTGTCTGTCGACGTCATGTTTGGAATTCCAGGTCAGAGTGTTGCATCGTGGGAGAGCGAGCTGGAGGAGGTTCTGCGTGTGTGTGACGATCACGTGTCTCTGTACCAGCTGACCCTGGAGAGAGGAACTCACCTGTACAAGCAGGTACAGCAGGGAGAACTCAGCATGCCTGCAGACGATGTCACTGCCTCCATGTACAAATCCGCTCGGAACGTTCTGGAGCAGGCCGGGTTCCTGCAGTACGAGGTGTCCAACTTCGCCAAACATGTGAGTTCATAAAAGTCACGTGGTTTTAAATCGAGTCTATGACTACACTGAGGTTAGAGAGATGTTTGTTTGTTTGTTTTTTAAAGAATGCTGTAAGCACACACAACCTGGGCTACTGGAGAGCACAGCCGTATATAGGAGTTGGACCCGGTAAGTTTTCACTCATTTTTTTTAGTGACGTTTATATTTATTAACTGACTGATTAGTAAATTCTCTACTAAATTCAGTGTGTACACGTAAACGAGAATCCGATCTGAAAATAAATCCGAGCCGTTAAAGATGACGGGTTTTGCCCCAGGGATCCAGGGTCGGCGAGTCTCCGCCTTCCTCCCGCCTCGTTTGTATGATCAGATTTGAGCTGAAATGTCCCCCAGTTTGTTTTTTGGTTTAAATTAACCTGCAGGTCTAATTTAGGATTTATAAAACCTGGAACTGATGTGAAAATGTTCTTTTATACACGAAAAACCTTTTTCATACTCAGACTGACATGTCCCGGTGAGGAACTTCTAGTCCCGCTGTTGTTTCATCAGTGACTGAAAGGGTGAATGAAATTATCGATCAATTACACAAAGAAAGCAATAAAGAAAGAAGCAAGCGGAATGAAAGACAGACAGACATGCAGAAGAAAAAGAAGAAGAAGAAAAAAAGAAAAGACAGGAAGACAAAGAAAGAAAGAGATGAACAGACAAGAAAAGACTAACAGAGAGGAAAGGACAGAGAGAGACATGGAGACAGACAGAGATAGAGATTTTAGGGGTTAGTTATGTGCACAGACACACAGACAGACTGACTGAGATTGACAAACAGATAGAGAGACAGGCAGACAGACTGACAGAGACAGACAGACAGAGATCTATAGAGACCGACAGAAAGAGATAAACAGATAGAGAGTCAGAGATAGACAGATACACATACAGACAGATATATACAGACAGACAGACAGACAGACAGATAAACAGATAGAGAGTCAGAGACAGACAGATACACAGACAAAAATAGAGAGACAGACACACAGACAGACATATTCAGACAGATACACACACAGATAGACAGATACACAGATAGGCAGACAGACAGATAGACAGATACACACACAGACAGACAGAGATAGACAGATACACAGATGGGCAGACAGACAGAGATAGACAGATACACAGACAGGCAGACAGACAGAGATAGACAGATACACAGACAGACAGATAGGCAGAGATAGACAGATACACAGACAGAGAGATAGACAGATACACAGATAGACAGATACACAGACAGAGAGATAGACAGATACACAGATATAGACAGATACACAGACAGACAATTTAGATCTATCTCAAGTGATGACTTCTGATAATTCTGTGATGATACATTTGACCAATCAGAGGTCTGTATTCTTTCTAGTTTCACTCATGTGTCCCTGTTTGTTAAACGTAGTACCTGACAAGAAGAGTAACCAAATTCAGTACGACAAAATGCGTGGTCATGGATTTGTTGCTTTGCCGTACACCACTGGTGGAAACGCACCTAATTTGAGGATAACTGGTTCTATTCTCTGAGTGAAAATTAGGACCCCACTTCCTCCCCTAATCCACCCCAGGGCTGATTAATATCCAGTCATGAGGGTTTGTAAGACCAGTGGGCAGTTAGTGCTCTCCTCCAAGTGTGTTCAGCTGCGCTATGACTTTGCATGCGTTGCTATTGTGCGGCGTGGGACGAGCTTGTGGGTGGGAATATGGCTGTAACTAAACCGGGAGGAAACTGGAGTTTAGTTAGGAGTTGATGTAATCATTTGTGTGTCAGGAGCTCACGGGCGGTTCGTTCCCCGAGCGCTGGGCTTGGTTCATCGTGAGGCGCGCACTCAGACGTTGGAGCCAGACGTTTGGGTGAGAGAAGTTCAGCAGCACGGACACGCGACACGCAGATGCGTACAGCTCAGCCAGCTCGGCCTGTGAGCTTCGTTCACTCGTAACTCGTCAAGTACTTACTGATCCCACTGCGCGTGCAGGAAGTGAACCTGTGCTGTTTTGTGCTTGCAGGCTGCAGGAGGTGGTGGTCATGGGACTCCGAATGACCGAAGGAATTTCCCACCAGGTATGACAATATTTCTTCTCATTGTAATCTGAAATTACATTCTACCCAATATAAACAGCTTTAAATTATAAACTGTCTTAAATCTAAAAAATTTTCAGTGTGGTGTTTTAATGTGTTCCTCTTTCTTTCTTTCTGCTGCCTCAAACATCCATAATATAGGACCGTCTTTCAGGTGCTTCGCCAAATTCCAGGAGTTTTATCGCTTTGTTTGAAATGAATGATCGCATCGGTCGCACACCGGGAACCGATACTAGCTTTCCTCTCTTTTCCGCTCAACGAGTCGGGGCGGAGCTAAACTTATTAAGCTAAGCGAATCTTCTGTAGTTTTTCCTGTGTGCTTGTAGGCGTTCTTCTTCTTCTTCACCACTTGTGGACCGGTTAAAATACTTGCTCGTATTTGCTGCCCCCTTCAGGTCCGGAAGAATTGCGACCACGGTACCTCCATTAGAATTGGTTCCAACGATACTGCAGAAAAACGAGTACCGTCACGTTTTAACAATGTTGGTACCGATCTGGTACCGAAGTGTCGGTTCTCGTCCTTTAGCATTTGTTTGTATGTCGTTAGTGACTCTCGATATCTTTAACACGAGCGAGTGAAAGTGTCGCTATTTGCTGGAACCTGGCTTAATGTAGTGTAAGAATCTGGCACATCTGGAGCGCTCTGTTTTATTGCTGCATTAACAGCTTGCAAATCTTGTACAAATCAAGTGGATATGCATTCTCGTGCACAGACAGAAAAGGTTTAAAATGTGTGCCAAATCTCTAGACATTCAATTAATCCTGTAACCTATAGGTTCAATAGAGCAAACCTTAAGAATGTAAAAGAGTTTACCTTTGAGGGCGAGTCCACATACAGCAATTTGGTAGGACTCTCAGTTTTCTCTTCCCTTCTTTTTAAAACAAACAAAAATAAATATTATTATTTTTTATCTCAGTAGAATTTACTTGTGCGTTAAATTTGCCAAATATATCATGTACCGCTGATATGATGGAATGAGTCAATGGGGCATGCCACTTGATGATAACCCGCCGCAAAAATACTGCACCTCTTGCACTTCTTAATAAGTACTCTGTTTACTTATTCATTGCTTGAACCGGACTCTTTCCGTTAGCAAATATTTTTACCGTTATTATCTCTCTCTCTCTCTCTTTCTCTCTCATATATATATATATATATATATATATATATATATATATATATATATATATATATATATGTATATGTATGTACAGTATCAGAGAGTACTGAGAGTTCTCTCTGAGTACTGGGAACTCAGAGAGTTCTTTGCCATGAGGTGCCATGTTGAACCTCCAGTGACCAGTATGAGGGAGTGTGAGAGCGATGACACCAAATTTAACACACCTGCTCCCCATTCACACCTGAGACCTTGTAACACTAACAAGTCACATGACACCGGGGAGGGAAAATGGCTAATTGGGCCCAATTTGGACATTTTCACTTAGGGGTGTACTCACTTTTGTTGCCAGCGGTTTAGACATTAACGTCTGTGTGTTGAGTTATTTTGAGCGGACGGCAAATTTACACTGTTACACAAGCTGTACACTCACTACTTTACATTGTAGCAAAGTGTCATTTCTTCAGTGTTGTCACATGAAAAGATATCATCAAATATTTACAAAAATGTGAGGGGTGTACTCAATTTTGTGAGATACTGTATATACCCATCGGTATATATCATAGTTTTGAAGCTGAGATCTAAGAAACACCAATATCTCTGCCGTCGCAGAGGCGAAGTTCCTGGAACTTCTTATAAGAAATCGCTCCATGCAATACTTCTCTCAATGTAATACACGCATTTTTTTATAACATTGACCCCCTTCCATACAGACAGGAAAACACTGTGACTTCATAAAATTCTAATTCTAAATCATTGACTCCCTTCCATAGAGACAGCAATACACTATGACGTCATAAAATTATAATTCTAAATTCTTGCTGATTCCTACCAGTCAGTGGTAAGGGCTTCATCGGTCTTTCGCTCTGCACAACAAAGGGCAAACCGCCTTCGTGTCAACACAGACCTCAGGGTGAATCTTTTCCATGAGCGTCCTCCGGTTTGCTTGTTGTCCAGAAAAGCTGAAAAGACTCGCGCAGCCCAGCCAGGAGACGCCAAATTGTCGTGGAAATTAGACAACACTCGCAGACTCGTTCTCTAAAGGTAAAAAGGTTTATTACAGAATGACGGTTAATACAGAATAGAATAAAGCAGGAGAGAATAATGAGAGTGCTCTGAAGTGCTTGTGCTGAACCACTACTATATATATATATATATATATATATATATATATATATATATATATATATATATATATGAAACGCAGAGCATGACATTATTCTGTGTACCGATAAGAAGCAGTTCAAGCAGGGTTTGTTTTAGGATCTCGGAAGATGTGCAGACGAACATGTTTGTGTCTCTGTAAGCAGATCAACATTCTGTACTGATCTCAGTGACGTGACATGACATGGCCTTCTTAGGCGTTATCCTCACATGAACAAACTTATTACAAAGTGAAAATGAGTCATTTCCCTCACGATACATAATGTATATAGAGTTTGCGCTTATGTCTATACATATTTATACATCCTGTGTGTATACTCTTTATATATCCCTGTATTGTTCTCCTTGCTATCTCTCTTATCTCTGCTTTTTGGCTGCTGCTGTGACACCCTAATTTCTCGATCTGGGGATTAATAAAGTTTTTTGAGGGATTAATAAAGTGGTGTTACTGATACCACTTTGAGGTGATGTCCGTAACACCACCACTGTGTCGCTGATTATTTTCCTATAACAGCACACTTAACCAAAGCGTGTTCAGCTCAACTAGTTTAACACGCAGGCGCCGAGGCTCGATGTTTTTGTCGTGACCTGAATGCGTTGTGATGGACGTGTTTGTGGAGTCTAACCCTTGTGTTAACGCGTTGGTTTTGGTGGAATAGCACTGGGCAGCGTTCAGCCCTGAAGCGAACCTACACCAGGTTCTCGGTGCCTCATCTGACGTTCAGGAACTTCACCAGAGAGGCGTCCTCATCCTCGATGACAGGTGAATGTAACTTCACTATTAAATATAGTAATCATGTAGCAGTGTAGTATCTTACAGCTGTGTTCCTCATGTATGAAAAACCTAAAGACAGATCAGATCCGGGCAAAGTGTCCGACAAATCTCAGGTGCTCCAGAAGTTCCTGTGAAGGTTTAAAGGAGCCGTTTGTAACGTTGGAAGTGATTTCAAGTCCTACGGAATGACAAATTACTGTTCCTTTAACGAAACACTGAATACAGAAGATCCGGTGTGTTTCTGTGCGTGTTTCGCTCTGAGTCTCGGTTTGTGTCTGCAGGGGACTGCGCTGTTCCTGGGAGGGTTTAGCGTTATTGGATTGTATTTTGCCTGTTTTGCTGCTGGAGTTGGACACGTTCTTCCACACACACAGACCTGCAGATGGACAGACAGAGAGGTGAGAGTGGAGGAAGTCTGTACAGCCGGACTACCTGAAAGAAGCTACCAGATTCCTCCTCCTTCACATTTTTTTGGAGCTGATTTTTTGGCGTAACACTGGAATGAAGATGCTTTACATCAAGGCTGTTCATGCCGGACTGAAAGGGATAGCCTAAATATGGCGGGTTTTCGTCGTTTTCCAGATTATGTCATTATTCAACTGTAGTTGGTTACTTTAAAGGGGTCATGACATGATTTTTAATGTTTTCTTCTGTTGGAGTGTCAGGTATCTATCTCTTTGTGCATGTTTAAGCTCTGCAAAGTCCCCAAAACTCATATTGTCCCCCAAAGGGATTTATCCTATCTAACAGAGAACACTGCTCCAGACCATCGTGCCTGTGAATCTTTTCAGAGTATTATTCCTGGACAGTCTTACGGCTGGGTGATCTGATGATATGATGGTTAAATTGCGATTTGTTAACGTCGTGATACACTTTTGAGTGTACTAGGCATATTTGTTCCTCTTGTACCACAGGAATGTGCTATTTACAGAACAACGCGTCGTACCGTTTATCCGGTTATGGTTACATTTAATGCTGAGGAATGTCCGGGAAACAGACACGATAAACACTAGCCTTCTCTCAACCCAAATCCAGAATTCAACAAGGGCTAGTTAATGAGGTTTCTGGAGTTTGTCCTTCCTTTAGGTATCATTTCTTATTTTAATACAACCTGAGATAAGGTAGACGTCTGCAAGTTTGGGTCTCTCTTCCTCACCAGGAAGCTCATTATATTACTGCTCATGAAATCGTCCTGACCCGCGTATTGTGATCATCACCCACAGTTACAGCTGTGTCCACATCTGCATCTTTTCAATTCAGACCAGCGTGAATGAACGAAGCAGACCGGGTGTGTTTCTACGTAGCCGTTCGTTCTCCTTCCAATCATATCGAGCGATTTTTAGGAGCGAACAGGTTTGTGCTTGTCCTTTTCCGCACTAGTATTCCTGACACACACAAAGACAAATCATCCCTTTAAAAGCCTCACTCTTCTGTCAGGATGGACCACACACACACACAAACCTGTGGCTCTGTCCTTAACATGTGTGTCTTTCACTGTGTGTGTGTGTGTGAGCTCTAATACAAAGACCACCTGGAGAATGAATATGCTTCAAATACAGTGATGAAAATTCGACTGAGGAGCCTTTAGAGCAAAATCCTGGTGAATTTCTGTGCAGCTGTAAAAGATGATAGATGTATTTGACACATCAAATCATTCCTTTACAATACGCGGTGTAGATCCATGTTTGTTCGTTTTTGCTGTTGTTTACTCCTTAGATCGTCAAAAATATTGTATATAATTTTACAACTCTGCACAGATTTGGTTGTTTTACTATTTATACCTTATTTTCTTTTTTTCTTTTTTTTTTACTTGGGATAATAAAGGAACATCTGTGAATCCTAACTCTTATTAAATCTTTTCATCATTTCATAGTGTAAAAACTTTTGCACATAAGAGGACGTGGGGGGGGGGGGGGGGGGGGGACACTTTAAATAAATGTGTAAAGCCACATGAGGGCACCAAAGTTAGAAAGTTTTCAGACAGCCCATGCTGAGCTCAGCTGAATCTCATCTTCGGATTCATTTTCTCCCACCATCAATCACACGCCATCAACTTCCTGTTGTTCTCACACGCGCACAGAGCTCGTACCAGATATTTGGCATCGTTGATACTCCCCCGCCCCCAAAAAATATATCGTAAGGACACAGATTCTGCTCGTTTGGCCGTGCATTTTGATATCAGCATTGTGCAGCACTTCTTTGCTTTGCTCCACCTCTTTGTCTACACAAACCCCCCCTCCCCCACATCTGTCTGCAAGCCTCGCTCCAGTGACGTCACCCTGCTTTTGTTGGGAAACAATGAAATTAGAGTCTGTTTTCAGGAAGAAGAAAAAAATAATAAAGTGTGTGTGTGTGTGTGTTCGGGGAGGGGGGAGAGGGGGGTGCTCGTAGTGAGTGAGGCCGTGTGAAATTCCCCGAAAAAAAAAAAGAAAAAAAAAAGGAACAACGTGTGTCCCAGTGCAGGAATCCGAGGAGAGGAAAAAGAGGACGGAATGACGTCATGGACATTAAAAATGCATGTTCCTTCCTGAATGCAGAGTTAAAAGCCAGTCGTAATACTAACAGGATCCGTCAGCTCGAGTCAAGGTGACACGCCCAGGGGTTCATGGAAAAAAAAAAAAAAAGTACACCCTGTTATTATTCATGTGACACATCTGACTGCTTCCGAACGTGTCATCGGAGGGAAAATGGTTGGCCTGGTGGGTTCCTCGAATCGTCTCAGGTCATCGAATTGGTCCACAAGATGATATGACACGAGTTAAAGTAGGAATCAAAAGCTGCCTGTAGTGTGTGTGATATATAGAGGATGTGAGTAATAATAATAATAATAAGAGGAAGATTTAGACCATACAGGTTCTTTAAAAAAAAAAAAAAAAAAAAGACAAAACAACAGTTTCATGGTTGCGTCTTGATCACACATGTGTCTCATAATCGTAGGGAGGGAAAATAGTCACAGTCACAGTGAGAAATCACAATTACAACAATGTACACAGCCTCAAAGCTTCAGGGGCCTGTTGTTCAGGTAGATAAGAGCTCACCTTTCCTGCTCGCTCGTCCTCGACATTCCAGTTTTCACACATTCCGGTCCACGTCCTCATTCAGCTAAATGTTTACACCAGAGGGAAAAAAACAATGAAAGACAAATTACATTGACGTACAGCAAGTTGCTTCGTTCCAGAAAAAGTGTACGGTCGTGTGGTTAATCAGCTCGTTCATGAAAAGAAATTAATCACAAAATGAAGTCATTAGGTATCCCCTTGCAGTTCAGTGTTTCGTTATAATAAATGATTTCGTATGCCATGGATATCCTTGGGTCATTCCATATTCAAATTCAAGCACATTCAAGTTCGTATATAATGTCACTGTAAAAATCCCAGGAAAGGAAAAAAAAAAATGGCTCGTCAATTTGAACTTCTTCTAATCTAATTCTGCTAGTCGAAATCCATTTTTATTTGCCTGTAATTCTAAAAGCACTTTAGGAAATGATATGTTTTTATCGATGATGTGAAACGGAATCTCTAAAGATGAGGCTGTAATTTTTGCACATACTGGTCACAAATTACACACCGCAGGCGTGAACAGTTTTTGGCATGGTCCTGTGCAGCTGCACATTCACATGCAAACTGTGTGTGTGTGTGTGTGTGTGTGTGTGAGAGAGAGAGAGAGAGAGAGAGAGAGAGCGAGCGCGCGCGCTCTGAACAGCTATTGCCTGTATCGGACAGGACCGGTGGCACTGTAGTAGTGTTGCCAGATTGGCTGTTTTGTCTCATTTTCACAACTTCATTTGGTTTCAGAGAGCATACTACTGCTACTGCTACTACTAATACTACTAATACTACCACTACTAGTAATACTACTACTAATATTACTACTATTACTACTGCTACTAATACTATTACCTCTATTACTACTACTACTACTACTACTACTACTACTACCACTACTACTAATACTACTACTACTATTACTACCACTACTACTATTACCACTACCACTACTACTACTACTACTACTATTACCACTATTACTACTACTACTACTACTACTATTACCACTATTACTACTACTACTACTACTACTACTATTACCACTATTACTACTACTACTACTACTACTACTACTATTACCACTATTACTACTACTACTAATGCCACTACTACTACTACCACTACTACTACTACCACTGCTACTATTACCACTACTACTACTAATACTACTACTAATATTACCACTACTACTACTACTACTCATCATCATCATCATCATCATAATGGCGAGTCCATACAAGATTTTGTGGAGTTTTTCATGATTGTTGCGGCCAAAAATGTTTGATTTTGCTTCAGGTTTAAAAAAAAAAAAAAGTGATGTAATTCACAGATTTTTTTGTGCTTATTTGCGGAAAACTACTTGAATTGTCGAAATTGTCTGTTGGTAAACGAGACCTTTTAGCTGTACACATGTTCGATGCACGTGAATCGAAGAGGGCTTTGGCTGAATGCGCGTCGTGACGACGTCACATCACGCGTCTTGGTGCAAATCTGTGGAAAATCTGCTGTAATTTTGAAAAAAAAATCGCAAGCGCCTCCGAATACGCTGGAATCTCCTTGATTTTGCGTTCACTTCTGCGATCGCAAAATCGCTAAATCCCGGAAGGACCGAATGACTCATGGCTCCAGGGTCCCCGGTTCAATCCTGAGCTCGGTTTACTCTCTGTCCTGAGTTTCGCACGTTTTCCATACGTTCATGTCGGTTTCCTCCTACTTGAAAAACATTCCAGTAGGCGTACTGGATATGCTCCATGACCTGAGTTGTATGAATGAGTGAATGAGTGTGCGTGTGCACGTGCGTGCATCGTGTCCTGCGACGGACTGGCGTCCGATCTGTCCGACCCGGTGTTCACGGGACCGACCCCGAATCCACCGGGACTCCGACAAGGAAAAGGTGGAAGGTACAGAAGACCAACGAATGAACAAATGAATGCTATGAACAAGAAGAAGGAGAAGAAGATTCTGCAAACGACTGGTGTTCCATCCATGGTGTATTCTCACCTCTGTCCAGGATAAAACGTTTACTGGAGATAAATCGTAAACTGAAAGAAAGAAAGAAAGAAAGAAAGACCTTCCAAAGCCTTTTAGATAAATGGTGGACATGTAGTAGGACATGTGTGACTGAATGATTGTTAAGGAATCTGGCAACCCTGTTCAGTTTTGTGTGTGTGTGTGTGTGTGTGTGTGTGGTGTGTAAGGGGTTAATAGCTGACTCTGCACCCCTCCCTCTCTCCCTCCCTCCTTATTACCCCACACCCTCACTTCACTTTCTCCTGCTTTTCCAGGCTGTAGGTCTCTAGGTGTTTAGGTTAGTCAGTCTTTTTTTCCCCCCTTCACTTCACACCTCAGAGAAATCACAGCACATACTGAAACTGGAAACCCGCCGAGTCCTCATTGTATCCAGTGTGTGTGTGTGTGTGTGTGTTGCGGAATAACAGCGCAGGAGATGTGGAAAGGCTGCGCACTTACGCACAGGATCCTGAAGTTGGGACGGATGTGACGAGTCATAATGAGAGGAGGTGAGAGGGGGAAACCAAACCAAACCAAACAAAACAAAACGGGAAATATGCAAAGTTACATTTGTTTCATCTTCTCACCGGGAAGAATAAAGTCGGTTAGCTTAGCTTAGCTGAGTCACTGGGGCTCTTCTGACGCAGTGCTGGCTTACAGCAAGGGTTTGCGAGTGAACTGAGGTTCGGGGTTTGAATTGGAGCTCAAAACAAATCAGAAGCTTGGAGGAAGCGAAAGGAATGCCGGGTAAGATGTCGACTTTCATCAGGTGCCATTTGCAATTATACAGACTTGGGTGCTACAATAATAGCAATAATAATAATAGTAACAAAAGCAGAATGCAAGTTCAAAGAATACAAATCAAACGTGTGTGTGTGTGTGTGTGTGTGTGTGTGAGAGAGAGAGAGAGAGTGATAATGATAGACAGTAGGGGTGGGCTGTGAGTTTACCTTCACCTAACTCATCACTGTTGTTTTTGAGCTAAAAATGATTTTTTTTACCCCCTACCTGTCCCTTAGTGTTCTGGTCTCCAATATGATACGATCGCACATTTAAAAGAAAGAAAAAAAAAACAGTTTTGGAATATTCTCGTTTTAATTGTAGTCTTTTTTTTTTTTAATGAGTCATGATGTACTAGTCTTGTGTCTGTCCAATTAAAACGCTCTCCAGAATGTAGTGTCCCCGCCCCCTTCCAGGCGGTGTTTTGCTCTAAAGCGTCTTAATAGCAGCGAACATGGTTTGTCTATGCGTTACTACTTTTCCGTACGTCATTCCCTTTTCCAACAATCGCTCAGTGAAGAAGAAATCGTTGGAGTTTATTCTTATTATCTTCATGCACAGTTGCGGCTTCTCTACGAGTAAGAGTAATATCATCTTTTTCTACAACTTGGATGCACCAGAAGCTGTTTTATTTTCTCTCATTAAAGATACATTGGGCAGTTTGTAATAATAATCATTCCGCTTCTTCTTCTTCTTCTTATTTACTAGTTAACAAAAAACCCCATGTTTGTTTGTTTGTTTGTGTGTTTTTAAGTATTGAGCATTTTAAATATTTCTCAGTATTGTTACTCGCAGTCACAAGTAGGTACCTGGATGTTAATTTTCTCCACACCTAATTATCGTGTATACCTACTACTGGGTACGTCCATCAGGTGGAGTTTGCTTCGTGTTCTTTATCTTATCCCCGTTGTGTATATATAATCCTCTGTATGTAGGACTTTGAGTATGTTAAAGCTAACAAACTATAACGACGTTGTAAACCTTGCACACGTGTCTCTGGTATAACACCCCCCACAAATTTGATCCAGTTTTGTGGATATCCGTAAAAACAAAACGGCTTTGCACTAAGGTTAGGTTAAAAACTGCACTCGACATATTGACCAGCCCCCAAAGTGAACCTCGGTGCAAGAGGAACGTCCTGACGTCAAGGTCATGACTTTGCACTGTGAAACACTATCCGTTTCTTCATCAGCGTTCCCAACCCTCATCTAAACTAGGCCTATACGTGTCCACTTCCTCCAGAAAGGTCTGTCATTTACTTTATATTCCCCTCGGTGATCGTTTCACACCTGCACAGATTTCAGCATGTAGCCAGGAGGACAATGTTTGATTTATAATATATCATATTTATACAGTATGTATACGTGTGTGTGTGCATTTAATAGCTGATGTCTTGGCTTATACATATTTAGATGCGTGTGACTCTAAACAAAATCCAACACGAGCTACGTTGGATTTTGTTTAGAGTCATGTACATCTAAATATGTATATAAACACGAACTATTACAAATAATCTACGTGGGATAATAAACTGTTTAGATAACTATGACAGAAACTCTGGCCAGGTCGCTTTTAAAAAGGAATACTTTCGGTTTTCTTTACGGCGTGGATTCAACACCGAGGTTTCTGGAAATCAAAAATAGCATTCGTTTTTGCCGTAGAGAATTATTTTATTTTTAAAACCCGATCGACTGACCAGAAGCAATGTGATACCAATGTTAAACGGTGGTATATGCTCCTTAAGTCAGTCTGATTTATTTTTAGAAATTAGTATTTGGTCTGTAAATGTGATGTTCATGCCATCTTGGGATTGGTGTGCCATTTGTCTTGACCCCTTGGGTAGGAATACTCTGAGATACTACAAATATTCTACTATGAAACTGGCTAAAAGTGGAGTGAAAAGCAATTCAATGACCTTCCCAGTGCATTATGGGAACGGTTTCGTTTGTCGCCATTTTACCTGAGACAGTATTATCGTGACAAAACACCCTGTACCCTGTAAGCAGACTTTGGGTGAGAGTGTCTGTGGGTGTTTTTAATGAATCGCAGCATTTACATCTTTAACCATTTAACATCAAGGGTTCAGGGGCGACTTTCTAATAAACTGTAACTGCAGCACCTACAGTATCAGTCACATGATCACAACGCAGCCCTGATTCAGAGCCAGAGTTTCACAGAGGATGTGCTCTCTTATCGATCACGGAAAGATACTTCTCCTTCGTGCAGTCCGCTGAGACTGCTGTTATGATCTGCCAGTAAAGCTCATGTGTTCTACACCACATTCGTTCCATTAAGCCAGAACTCATTTGTCAGGCTTATTCGGGAAGAAAACCGCCTGGAAGTTGAGCTGTAGTTTCAGTAAGCGTTTTATAACCACAGAACTGACCAGATCTTCAGAACTCCAGAATTTCAGCCCTTCAACTTGGAAAAAACGAAGAAAACTGGATTAGTTTAGCTAGATTAAGTTGTCTGAGATAACGGCACGCTCCCATTTTGCCTGGGCGGGGCAGATGTAGCAAGACTCAAAACGATGCCAATTGTAGGCATGTTGAACAGTTTGCAATTCGTTCGCGTGAACGATACGGAAGTCTGGAGAGGACAAAAGTAAAAGTGTCTTATTCGTGTTGACGTAATTTCTACTGAAACTGTAAGTCAGGGTGGGACATATTGTAGCTCCTCCCCCTTTAAAAAAAAATAGCCAATCGCGTTTAGCATACTTCACAGCTCGGGGTGAGCCGTACTTGACGGTTAGTGTAGTGGATTTTTATAATGTTGGGGGCGGGACGTTTCAGATTCTAGAGAGCGTTTGATTGGAGAGAAAATCTGATGTGATGCTGAAGTGCAGGATGATGTCATTTGAACGCACGCACTTTGAACGCACGCACAACCCGACTTCCTTTTCATATCTCAGGATGTCATCTGGACGTCACCCACACTGAAACAGTAAACTTTACGTTTCGACCTCTAAATGGCCAACTGTGTTTACCTTTACACGTGCATATTTGAAACTGGTTAAGCCAGTCAGATACCATAAGCTACTACAGTCAGCTTCCTCCATGGATACAGATGGCAGTGCTGGTAAAATGGTGGCAATGTGACATACTCGTTACACTCTTCTGTAAGTCCTGAGAATCAGTTTTCCTGTTTCTGGGGTTAATTTAGTGTGCACTCGAGTCTGTTTTCAGCACTTGAATTAGGTCTGATCTAAGATTGAATTACACTACTGAGATATCTTCCAGCACTGATAATCCTGTTTAGTCTGGAACTCGGCTTAATCTGTCAGAAAAGTATCCGTAATCGTCCTAGCTTGTGAGAAACGATGAGCTAATGGCCAAATAAGCATTTCCGGCCGTGCAGACGAATACATTTCTTAAAATTAATTTGTGCTTATTTGTCCACCGGAGCTGTTAGATTTCGCCAGCGCAGAGCTGGATGTTTTTTTTAAGGTTTTTACAAAGAATCGTTGACTAAGTAATGATCCTGTACACATTGAAACCTGATTTGTTTTTCTAAGGGTGGGTGGTTATTTTCTGACTAAGGTTCATGGAGTGTTGTCAGCAGGCTACGGAGTTACTCACGCCTGGGTAAACTGCTTTCGCTGTGGAGTTTTGTTGGCGTGAAACTTAATCTTATGGTGTTTTCCCACTTGTTTTTGCACTAGGTTCATAGCCTAGAGGACTCCGATGCACTTTTCTGAATTTGGGCGACGCGGTCCTCTTCGATCCTCAAAGCGACACTGAATCGTCTCTGTACCCCGAGCTCTCTTAAAAAGCCGAGCAGAGAGGCAACGTTGTCCCGCTAACGCCGATCAGAACACCATGACGACTTCGTCCTTGCGCCGCTCCGTCAAGAACATCGTAAACAACTACACGGAGGCGGAGATCAAAGTGCGAGAAGCGACCTCCAACGACCCGTGGGGTCCTTCGGGTTCGCTCATGATCGAGATCGCCGAGCTGACTTTCAACGTGGTGGCCTTCGCCGAGGTCATGGGTATCATCTGGAAGCGCATGAACGACCACGGCAAGAACTGGCGTCACGTCTACAAGGCGCTGACGCTGCTGGATTATCTGGTGAAGACGGGCTCGGAGCGCGTGGCTCAGCAATGCAGGGAGAACATCCACACCATCCAGACGCTCCGGGACTTCCAGTACATAGACCGTGATGGCCAGGACCAGGGCGTGAATGTGCGTGAGAAGGCCAAGCAGCTCGTTTCTTTGCTCCAAGACAAAGAGAAACTGAAGCAAGAGAGGGGCCAGGCTCAGACGACACGTGAGCGCATGGCCCGTACCGGAAACGTCATGGCGTACGGCTCCATGCCTCCGCCCTACTCGGGAAGCCGCACCAGCCAACCCAGCATGGCGGCCGTCCACGGGGACACGTACGGCCGATCTCGAGGCTCGCCCCCCTCGTTCAACTGTGAGTAAGAGTCGCTATGAATAGATTGTAGTGAGTAATCACTCATGCATGCCACTAGGACTGGTTTATTTCACTTCGTCAGGAAGTGTGTTTGGTTTAGCTCTAAAGCAGGGACGGGCAGCTCAGGTGCCGACAGCCACACGCCGGATTTAGGTTAATACACCTTCAACAAAGCAGGGTGTGATCATTAACCCGTGTGTTAAATTAAATATGTTGGAGCAGCACGGGATGGAATTTCTCATACCGTCCTACCATAGAACTCCCACCAGACATGATGCGTAATACACACACACACACAGCTGTATAGCACAAGTGTAGCAAAAGCATCCTATTAGATTGAACACATTGATATAAGGCTATCATTTGAACTATAGCCACCTTCCGACCAATCAGATTCGAGAATTCAACAATTACCATTATACAATTTCCTCAAACCTCTTCCGTATCCACAGAGTCCATTTTTTTTCCTGACACGTGTCCCGTTCTCTGCCAGATGTCACACACTGCTTTCTTTCGATCAGATCTGGAGAGCCTCATGGCAAAGCCTTGACTAGTGGATTCTTTTTAAACTATTTTTCCATTATGTCTGGATTGTTTTGTCTCGGTGCAGGATAACACCCACATTTCATTTTTAACAACTTTTTTTTTTTCTTTGTAGATAAATCAAGGCACTTCCCCACTTTTTATCTAAATAGAGAAACTGTAAGGGATGTAAACTTTTGAACTCAATCGTTTCACAATACAGTTGATAACATTGTAATACATGACCACTGTAAGTAGGTAAAAGTTGGCTCAGGTTCGCGTAGGACTAGAAAGAAAAACAAAATAAAACAAAAGCGAGCTTGAGGAAATGAACTGGGGCTTTTTCTCTTTCTTTCTTTTATTTCGCTCTTTATTTCTGACTCGGAATCACCTCGGACACGAATTCCTTCTGTTTCTCTCCTTGCTGTGGTATGCAGCTCTGTTTCGGCAACGCCTTCGCCTGCGTTCTTTCCATAGAGTTAACTCCAGAATTATTGGCACCTTTGATACCCTGAAAATCATTAACGCGTGCATATTTCAAGCTTCGACTTCTTTCATTAAATAGTGAAAACGCTAGAACCCTGAGGAGTAATATTTAGTTCTCTTCTTCTAGCACTAAATCAAGGTTGGAGAGACTTGTCGATGCATTTCGATCCACTCTTCCATGCAGGACATTTTAAGCTCGTTTTATAGTTTGTAGATTTGTGCATGTGATCTTCCTCCTTCAGTTCAGAGGACATCGATTTGTGTATCGTGCAACCGTTTCCGTGTTGATCTGGATGCATGTTTGGGGTCGTTATCGTGCGATTTTTCTGTCTACAGCCGAGTCGTAACCTCTTGGCAGAGGCAACGGCGGAAATTATGATCCAAACCAGCCGCACAGCAACGACAATCCACCACCATGTTATACAGGAGGGTTTTACCTTGTGTACAGTTTTGCTGATGGTGTTCATGACCGTCGATTTCGGTCTCATCTGATGATTTTTGTACACTTATGAAGAGTGATCGTATTTCTTGATCTGACCCCCACCCCTTTTCCCTCCGGTCCCCGGAAAATTTTAGCGTGAGTCGCTTTTCTGAGCTGTGCGGTACATGACTGCGCTGGAGTCATGGTCGTGAAACGCTGGTCAATCATGAGCTTATCTGATATTTTAGTGGCATGTCTGCTCGGTTTCTCCCGCCGTCCAGCAGAGGCCAGTGAGCCAGGAAGACACTCTGTGTGTTTTGTGTATACGAGTCTGTGGGGCACTACATTCGGAGTCCGTCAGAGGAGCCGTTCCGAGTCATTGGGGTTTTTCTGCTCGATTTCATTCTTCGCATACTTTATAGAACACGAGCCCCAAACCAGATGACCTCGTTTCCAAAGGAGCAGCTCGTTTCACAATCTACTCCGCTGGATTTTCCAGATTCCTCACATGCTCTGAGACGTGTCGGAAGAAAGTGCGGTGGACTTGTAACGTCCATAATTAGTTAAAAACTATCGAGAATCGTTTTCACCGACAGTACAAAAAAAAAGAGCTCGAGACTTTTTCCATACCTCCGGCCAAGAAATAAAGGATTAAAGTTTGACAGGAGCGATGGCATTTTCCTTTCAATTAGTAACCTGTTCTATTAATAGCAACTAGAATTATGCCCCTTTCCAAGGAACGAGCACGGCTACGTTGCCCACCATTAAGTGCATTATTAACTGCAGTATGGAAATACTGCCTTATTCAGAATGTACATACACGCCACTTTGTTAGGAACACCTGTACACCTGCTCGTTCATGCAAATAACCAGTTTCCCAGTCATGAGGCTGAAGTCCAATGCGTAGAACCTTGCAGATACAGGTCAAGAGCGTTACGTTCTCGGTGAGTTGCTTGTGCTTGCTTTTACCCAAAATAACTCTTCCTCGCACTCCTGCAGTCCCGTACCCTACAGAGAGATGAAGACGATTTAGATTTTCTGTTCGAGTACACACCGGTCTTTCAACACCACGAAGACACTTCTTGCCTTACAACCTTTTCTCAATACTGTTGTGCTTTACCCATTCGAGTTTCGGTGAAGATGTGAAAGATGATAAACAGGAACACTGGTACACCTGTATATTCCTGCTATCATTGAATCAGTGTCTCAGCAATGCATTGCAGAAAAAAAAAAATCATGCAGAGACCGGCCCAGAGCTTCAGTTAATATTCACATCAAACATTAGAATGAGGAGGGGGGGGGCATGATCAGATTGGTGCGAAAAAAAGAAAGAAAAAAAAACGTCCAGCGAGCAGCAGGTCTGCAGCTGGAAACGCCTTGTTTAATGAGACTGGTTGGAGGAGAGTGGTTTGAGCTGACAGGAAGGCTGCAGTAGCTCATATAATCACTCTTTGCAATCATGGTAAGCAGAAAAGCATCTCCCAGAACACACAATTCGTTGAACCTTGAGGCAGATGGGCTACGACAGCAGAAGACCATGTCGGGTTTCACTCCTGTCAGCTAAGATCAGGAATCTCTGACCACAGGCTCACCCAAACTGGACAGTTGAAGATTGGAAAAATCTTGGTCACCCTGGTCTTTTTCTGATCCTCACCTGTCCAGTTTGATCGAGCCTGTGGCCACTGTAGCCTCAGATTTCTGTTCTTGGCTGACAGGAGGGAAACCCGACATGGTCTTCTGCTGTTCTTTTTAGACTAGAATAAAGATACCAATTGAAAGGAAAATGGTCATTTTCAATCACGTATATAATTGATCATTGGTCGCCATGTCAGGGAACGTACTGAAGTCTTCATTTTGGCGTGGTTTACTTTTTATAGGGCTGAATATATTTCCTTAAATTGGTTGGATTAAACATGGGAATAGCACTCCTACAGTACATATATGCTCCCCCATTTTTATTCTGTGGTCCAGTCCGGGTGAGACCAGGAACTGGCTTTTTGGCTTTAAGGCACTTGTATGCAGCCTTGTGAGGTCTAGTACCACCCAAAATGTGGATGTGGATATGTGTGTGTGCTGGAGCTTGTACAGAGAATAAGATCCAACACCACCCTCTCCTCCCTACAAACACACACTCACACAGCACTCCTGCACCTCAAACTGCCCTACACAGGCACCCCATTGTTCCTACCAGAGTGAGAGAGGCACCCGGGCATGGAGCCGCACTCATTTGGGTGCTCGCTCGTACAAACTTAATATGCAGAAGCAGTCACTGCCACTCTGTCTATCAATGCCATGACTATTTTGTTAGATAAATTAAGATATTTTTATATACTTTCTCCATCGATCGATCTCTCTCTCTCTTTCTCTCTCTCTGCTTCCTCCCAGTGTCCACTTCGCCCCCTCATCTGGCCCCGGAGCTGGAGCAGGCGCGCCCGCAGACCAGCGGCGAGGAAGAGCTACAACTGCAGCTGGCGTTGGCCATGAGCCGAGAGGAGAGCGAGAAGGTGAGGATCACGTACAGAGCTCGTACGTTCTCTTTCTGGCTCGTACACAGTCCACTCACGAAGGACAGGAATAATAACGTAAGATGATCGTCCTAAAGCAACCTCAAACATCCCAAATACAAAATCCCTTCTATTTGCTATAACGAGTTATACAAGAATAACTCGCAGGACAACACCACAGACCTCTGAGTCACCGTGTGCATGGTATGCTTGTAATTAGCTGAACAGTGGAATCGGACATGATTTACTTACCTGCATCTTCAGACTATAGAATGGAAGTATGTTCACTCGCAGTTACAAAGTGTACAGCAAGATCTGAGAATCTGCTTCCTGATGAGACAGATGTTGGACAGCTGCTGCCAAAAAGACAGTGTGACTGATGACATCATTTTTATTTTTTACATTTTTTTTATCGCAGTACAATCCTCATAAGTAAGAACATGCATTGTCAGGATGTTCGTCTCAAGCCGTTTTAGTATTATCGCGCTACAAGATGGATCACAAACGTAACCCTTTAAGCTATGGACAATCGAATGATGTGCGTTTTTGATTTTAAATTTCAATAAATCGCTCACAGGAGCATTTCAACAAGAAATGTGAACATGAAAAACATTCACATCCTCTGCAGATTTATGTACAAGGAGACCCGGTAATATGAATCTCGATCGACCGGCTTCAAAACCGTATATGTTGTGTATACACTTCACCTAGAGGTGCCAACGTTTATAGTTTAACCATTTAATTTTGTTACAGCTATATGAGAAAAGCTAAAGAAGCAGACAAACCAAAACGAGAGTAAAATATGGTCGATTCCCTGTAACGGAAAGCATGGGGGACACGGCTGGACGATAATATCGTGACAATATATCATCGATACCATGATAAATTATGTCATGATATTATGTCATGATATCTTTTTGTTAAGTAGATGTGTTTTAAAAATTACAAACTGAATGGACGCAGTTAGCGATTAGCATGGAACAGTCTCGAGTGTCTTTATGATCGAACTTGTTTTTATATCTTCCCTCTCTGCGCCGATACGACCTTGGTAGCTCTCACTGCTTTATCCGGGGGTCCTGAGCTCTGTACAGACTTTTATCGTCCCTGCTGTAACACGCATTCTAATATATACTGATCAGTTAGCAAACCTTTTACTTTGAGTCAAGTTGTTGTCAGTGTAGCTCGGTACATGTCTGACCACTTACCCGTTTCCTCTAGCCGCCTCCTCCTGTGGATATCGACGAACAGACACAACTCCAGATTGCAATGAGCCTCAGTAAGGAGGAGGCCCAAAAGGTACTGCGCCGCCAGGACTAGCTTTCTAACCTCCCCTGTGCTCCAAGCTCGATTGCCTTGCTGTGTCGCTCGCATGCCTGTGTCTTTGTGGTTGATGCCGCATGTGCCGGCTTTGCCGTGAACGTTAGAGGAGCATGCATGTCTCTGTGCTTCACTAACCAGCTTGTGTCGCGTCTCCCTCTTCCCCTAATTGGAAGATGATGGCTTTATCTGTCGATTGCTCTGACCCCGTGTCGTTGATAAAAGGCCTGACCTCTGTCTTTTGGTGTGGCAGTGACCAGCTTTTTGCCTGGATACACTCTCCAACATGCACGACAAAGAGTCACCGAAGAATCATGTCGAAAGCTAACGGTCTTCTCCATGTCTTTTTAAAGAAGCCTCCGCCTGTCGTCACCTTAGACATGGACGAAGAGACGCAGCTCCAGATTGCTCTGAGCCTCAGTAAGGAGGAACATCAGCAGGTATGAGCTCTATTTGGACGTACAGTGAGGGGGAAATAAATAAGTCTAATAAGTTTTAAAAAAATAGAACTCTGGAAAGAATTCAACCCGTCATGTTTGGAGAAAGAAGGTTTGCACGTACGATCTCAAGAAGCATCATGATATGGAGCTGCTTCTCTGGACTTTATTGGACCAAGATTTAATCTCCTTGGCCAAGAAGCTGAACCTGTGGAGGAGAGGGACGTTTCAATAAGACGAGACTCGAGAAGATCTTACATGGCCTGGCCACTTTCCTGACTTGAATCCCATTGGGAAAACTTACGGAGGATTTTGGAAATACGACCGGAGTCGACCCTTCTCACCCTGTGGAACTGAAGGTGATTTGGCACGAAGAATGGACCACGATTGAACCACAGTACTAATTGCTGCAACAGAAGAACTAACGGTGTTAATTTGTGCTGTCGGAACACTTTTTTCCCCCCTGTTCACTTAAACATATCTTTCTTCATGCTTAGGAATATATATATATACATGTCTTTGGTCATATTTAGAAGTAGAAAGTCGAAAGACATTACCTGTATAAATCTGAAGTGTGATCTTATTTCCCCTCACTCAGAATGGGTCGGTCTTAACATCCTCTCCACAAACTTTGTCTTTTCTGCTAATGGATGACTTTTTGTGCATTATCTGTGTGTGTTATCCTAAACAACTTCCAGATCTGTACAATGGAAGCAATGAAATTGGCACTTTTAACCCATTTGGTTTCTCTTTGTCCTTTGCATATTTGCATTCTTGTTTCAGAATTAGCAAGCATGGTGTGTGTGTGTGTGTGTACGAAATTCGCAACAATGACTGTACTTGACATGTCTTTTGTGTCCATGTGTCTTCCGTGGGTTGTCAGGAGGAGCGAAGTCGCCTGGGAGATGAGTCGTTGCTCCAGAAAGCCCTTGAAGAGAGTAAACGCGAAATGGAAGCTAAAGCAGGAGGGGTATGAACCAACAACAGTTAGCCTTGATTACTGATCATCTCATTATTTTTATATGATTCATCTATACACGCTTAAAGAAACGAATGTTTAATGGGCTATAAATAAGAGCTATTGAATATCTAACCTTCTCTAATACATACCTGGCACTGCAGTTTCCGAAAGGCCCTTTTTCAGTGAACGCAGCGCGATGGCCTATAAAAATATCTCTTGTCTAAAAGTGCTACTTTCTCCCCTTTGGCAGTCTGCCATGTTGGATCTGCTGGATATTTTTGCTCCAGACTCTGAAGCGCCACCTGGTGCCAACCCGTGGGATCCGGCTGGAGCCGGTGGTCAAGCGCAGGCTGTGGGACCGCTGAGGGTCGACCCGTGGGATTCTCTGGGTATTGTTGTCCGTGTACTCATTACATTACATTTCCTAATCCTGATGAAACAGTCCAAAATGCACATCTCGTTCACTACTAGGCTCGGATGATGCACAGGATACCCAAATTTTGCTTTAATGATGATCATATGCGCACTATGAACAAGGGGCTGCCCATTGATTTTGACCTCAGATGGAGGTTCTTCTGTTTCCTCTTGCTATTCACTCACACCGGAATCTCATTAACCCAGGCTTAACCCATTTAACGAGTCCCTTTTATTTAATCATTCTCAATAAATAAACTTAATCGACCAGGATAAAACATACACTATATCTATCTAATATCTATTACTGGCCCAGCATTACTAATAGTGCACTATTTTGGGGAATAATTGTATAAATGTTATGAAAACTGTGATGTTCCTTCATTATTCCCCATAAACCACTTTTTAAACCACAGAGTGAATAAGGTGTGGTGGGCTGTACTTCATTTGAGGAATAGGGTGCCATTATTAATCCTAGCAACTTTCAGAAACCATAAATGTACTCTATAAGTGTATCACAGGGCCATAATTTCAAACAGAGCCAAGCTCCTCAACTCGAGGTCCTGGCAGCTCCTGGGCAGCACCTTCCAGTCTTCACTCTCAGCCCTGGGACACTCGGTCACGTCCTCCTGACCCATGGGAAGCTCCTCAGAACGCCCCCAGTCCTGTTCCCTCGAGTCAGACATGGCCCTCAACTGTTGCCCCTGGTATGACCATGTAACTTTATTAACCAAAATAAATACATCATCATGCATACAGATGATTATATACATATAGGCATGTGGAAAAATAAGTACACCCCATGGAAATGGTTATTTATTTATTTATTTATTTACATATTTGGACAAGCAAACATTTGATCCTTGTTGAAACACTGCCTATTAATAAAGGTGATTGACATTTTGTAGTAATTTTCACAATTTAAATAAAAAAAAAATCAGTCACATGGAAAAAGTAAGTACACCCCTACATTTATCAAACCTTCAAATCCATAAAATTAGAATCAGGTGTTCAGGATTGGGTGCCAGTGGTTAGAACCTGCTTAGGGAGTGCAGGTGGAACCGGTCTTATTTATACCTCTCTCATATATAGTGTCTGGTGTTCCCTTTGTTCTTGAGGCGAGTGGTGTCATCATGCCAAGATCTAAAGAGTTCTACAAGGCCTTCAGAAAACAAAGGTTGTGGATGCCTAGCAGTCTGGCAAGGGATTTAAAAAGATCTCCAAATTATTTGAAATGCATCATTCCACTGTGAGGTAAATCATCTACAAATGGTGCAGACTTCAAACGACTGGCCGTCCCAGCGAATTCGGCCCAAGGCTGTCGGATGCAAAAAGAAGTCTCCAAGAACTTCAAAAAGTCATCACAGGATCTGCTAGTAAGACTTGCAACTGTTGGTGTCCAAAGTGCATGTTTCTACAAATATAAAGAGATTGCACAAATTTGACCTGCGTGCCAGGAAAAAAGCCTCAGGGACTGGACAGCTTGCATTCATTGATTCAGATAGGAAGTGCTTGAAGATAATGTGAGGCCATCTGTCCAAACGTTGAACCGAAAGTGGACCTTTCAGCAGGATAATGAACCTAAACACACAAGCAAATCCACCAAGGACCGGCTCAAAAGGAAGAAACGGAGGGTTATGGAATGGCCGGGTCAAAGCCTGGATTTGAATCCTATTGAAATGTTGTGGGGGGATTTGAAATGAGTCGTACATGCAAGAAAACCCTCAAACATCTTGCAACTGTAAGAATATTGCATGGAAGAGTGGTCAAAAATTCCAGCACGCCTGGTGGACATTCATGCAAAACGCCTACAAGAAGTTATTTCTGATAAAGGGGGCAATACTAGCTTCTGAAGCCAAGGGCGTACTTACTTTTCCCACCGATTATATCACCTCTATAGATATTTCTGTTGAATAAATGATTGAAAATGCTAAGTTTCCTTGTGGTTTTGTTCAAGTATATCAACTTTTATTAATAGGCACCGCTTCAAAGAGGATCAAACGTTTGCTTTTCCACATGTGTCAAAAAAGCCAACAATTTCCATGGGGTGTATTTATTTTTTCACATGACTGTGTGTATATATCATCATTGTGTGCGTGTGTTTTAGCAGCCACAGGAATAGACCCTTTCTCTCCTCTAACAGCAGACAAAAAAGGGTCTGCTGTCCCAGTCAAATGCTCATCACCACGGCCTGGAAGTCCCACAGGTAATAATATAAGCCCTTAGTAAACTAACACTGATGTGTTCATGACCATCGTGGATTTAATTGGTTCATTTCCTGTAAGCTCATATCTTTTTTCTATTGCTTGATTTTTTATTGTTCTACACATATTTCTGTTAGATGGAGATTTTTTTGATGACGCCATGGATGGAGGTCAAGTGAACGTTAACGGGCGTAGTGAAGGAAGTCCGGAATTGTTTGACTTGTCTCGTTTGGGAGAAAGTTTAGCAGAGCCGGCGTCTCGGACCTGTCGCACTCCGGAAGCCTTCCTGGGCCCCGTAGCGGCCTCGCTCGTCAATCTCGACTCCTTGATCCCGCCGAATCAGGCTCCTAAGAACTTAAACCCGTTTTTAACAGGTGAGCCCAAGTGGGATGTTTCGGATTGAAATGATGGATGCTTCCATTCAAAGGTTTCATGAACTACTACATTAACTACTTTACTTTTTAACGCTTAACCGTTTGGTGATTAGTTCATGGCTATATTCCACACTGGCACTTCATGTCATCACTTTCAACTAGCGCCACTCGCCCCGTTTTGAATTTTGAAGCATAGAACAAAATGCAGACTGGTCTTGAAACTGTCTGTGTCGATCATCTTTAAACGTTTTGTTTTCATCGTCGCTTCACATTACATTTACTTTTTATGGTATTTGGCAGACACCCTTATCCAGAGCGACTGACATTTATCTCATTTATACATCTGAGCAGTTGAGCGTTAAGGGCCTCGTTCAAGGGCCCAACAGTGACCGCTTGGCAGTGCTGGGATTTTGAACTCATGATCAGTAGTCCAATATCTTACCCATTGATCTACCATTGCCCCAACTTCACTTCTATGAAAGTCTGTGAAACCCCTCCCATTTCTTAATGAGCTTAATGACTTGTATCGCTTTTTTTTTTTTGGTCCAGATCATGAAATTATTGAGTGAAACTGTGAGATAACAGTTGTGGATGGGAAGAGGGGTGCTGAACTGACATCTTTGACCTTGTACAGTTGCACGCATGAAAACCCTGATGATGTTTCTCACTCTTACTCCCTTTAGGTCTGAGCGCTCCTTCGGTCACAAATCCATTCCAAAGCGAGCAGCCACGGCTCACGCTCAATCAGATGCGTCCTACCTCCACGTCCCCCACTCCCAGCTCGCTGCAGTACAGCGCCTCTCTGCCTCTGCCTGCGAGTAATCAGCCTTTGTCCTTACCCAGCTCCTTCACCCAGCCTTCAGAGGGACACGTTAACATGCCTGGGAACCTGCCTCAACCGCTGCTACCGCTCTCGTCCACATCCGCACACGGACAACCAGATCAGAGTCAGAACCCGTTCCTCTGAAGGTTGGCGTGAGCGGTGCTTCACGTGGCCTGAATGTAAGCTTGCTGGCCTGAGTAACAATGCTTATAACGGAGTGACGATTTAACTGCATACTTGGATCTAAACTGGAATATAGTCCAAATTAAAGACACTACTGTTTTATACTGGCTAACTATTTTCACAGCTCTTTGCTATTGCCACTTATCCTCTTATATCCATCTGCACTACAGAACCAACGTGTCTTTATAATCATAAACGCAAACAGCACAAGTTTTTTGTTTTTTAATATGGAATCATGATCTAATTTCAGATGAAACTTCAACCTACTCTGTAATGACCAGTAACTTTACAACACGTTACAGCTTCACTGATCTCTCTAGAGCTGCGTTAGTGATCCTTCCTTTTTAGTATTCCATCCATACACCCTGGTGACTTCCTGTTGCACTTTCCTTCTGTATTATTCATTATGGATGACCGATATCAATGAGCTGAATAGCATGGAAGCTAGCCAACAGCCCCATCCCGATAATGAAGCTCACTCAGTCAAGGATGTCTAATATGTATAAAACACCAGACCAAAACCTGTTTGTTTTTGTTTTTATAAACCATCATTAAGATTGGCTGCTAAGTGAACACACTTCATGAAGAGAATGAATTTACTGTGGAGTGATGACATACTAACAGAATGTGTGAATAAGAGACTGTTATGGAAATACAAAACATTTCTCATCAAATATAGGAATGAAAATACAACTGGCTGTCAACTAATGTATGTTTTTTTTGTTTTGTTTTTTATTTATCATGGTTGTGCTTCATGACTTTCATCGGTAGGTTTGTAAAGATGTCGACAAAAACAAAAGGGCAGCTTTTAATAACCCAGGACCAGTCGAGCTGTTTTCAAACTGGGTCTGAATACTCAAATCTCTACCCAGGATCAGTTCTGGTCATGTATAGCAAGAACACTGCATCTAAATCTGCATGTGTATTTGGATTTAAACCCGAAATGGTCGTAGCTTAAACCAGAATTTTTTTTTTTTAATGAAATATGATGAAATTGTAGCAGTATGTGAGATTTCTGGCTCGGACAGTTCCTCAACCTCAGGTACATCGCTCCAGTGCATAACTGCTCTCAACTACACGTGAACAGAACTGTTTTAACGCCGCTTACACGATTACTGTTTTTGTTTGCACCTGCCTGCGATGTTTTCTAACTAATTACATTTTTATTAGCATGTTATTTGATTTTAGTTCCCAAAATCTACACAAATTAGTAGCCTTATTTAAACCACCGCATCCCTGACCAGGCAGTTACTAAGGATGCTGTGAATACGTCACACAGTAGCGGTCTTTCTTCGTCCTGCAGGCTTCCTATCTAACGGCTCGCTCATGCCTACATTAAAAGTAAAAACATAATGCTATTTTTCTTTTCTTTTTCCCCTTTTTAAAATGTTTATTTTTTATACTGCATCCTGTGAGAGCCCACACCTCTAGTCCCATCTCAACCCAATGCCCTGTGGACCTTTCTGGAAAGCATTCTTAAAAATTTCTTATTTGTATGTTTACTCCAAATAACGTATTCGTGTCCGGTCCTACACTGTGGATGGACATTGGTCGACGGTTTGGGTTAAGTCGAGGTGGTACTTGAGGTGTACCAGAGCTCCTTGGATCACATGCGTGTTCAAAAACCTGCATTTTGCACTCCGATCAAAAAACTACTTGGTGCAAAAGTGTGTGAACTGGCTCAAACGATTTAATATCGCACCAGTTGACTGTTTGCTGCGAGTCATATCCAAGCATCATTACAGTCTTCATAGGGAGAATGAATTCCACATTACTCTTACATCATCAGCCACAAAAGTATGCACTAGTGCAGATGATGATGTGCCGATTAGATCGTCTCTGCTGCATTTTCGCTCGGCTTGGGAAACACTCAATCGCAAAGTTCTGATCGTGCTGCGATCCTACCCCAGATGTTTGCATCATTATGTACGGTTAAGATCTGTGTGTCGGTGTCTTCCATGATCTCCTATCAGACCTGTATGTCGTCCAGGTCAGTCGGGTTGAGTCGAGTCCAGCCAGTTCAGCACTTCCTGAAGGCCCTTTCCAGAGCGAGCACTGAGCTCCAAGACCGTGATCGATTGAGGAGCGGAGGCAATGATGTCATCCACCCTGAAGAGTGATTTCATTTCCTCTAGCGACATGGTGCACGGAAGGTCCCTAGAAAGAGAACAGGAAATTAAAAGATTCGCAACAAGCAAGCTGTAACACTCAAATACACCTATAGTGCATCCTAAAACTCTTAAACGATACCACTGTGATTCCTCGATCCTATTTCTTTCAGCCATCGTAGAATCCTGTTTACGCTCAAACGTAAACGATGTATACATGCAATAATGTTTTAATAAGTAAATTCGCTCGAAACGCTTTAAAGTGAGGCTTCAGTGAACAAAAATATCTAATCTGGTAAAATACTTTTGTTCTTGATTCTCCCTGTGCTTATTACTGTTACTTGAAAAGCACAATGCTCGTTTAAAAAAACAAAACAACAAAAAAGGTCAGTCTGACCTCTTATTGAACAGCAAGAGCACAGAGGCGGACCGGAGCGGCGCGGCAGAGAGAACGCACAGCAGCTGGATGCAGGAGGAGGAAATCTGTGCGATGTTGGCAGAATCTACCATGAACTGAAGACAAAAGCACAGTGTCATTACTACAGAAGCATTTTGGAATGTACGAATATGGGGTATATTTGTATTTCAGTGGGGAATCGATCTAATCGTGCAGCATGTGAAAGTCATCTTTACAGTGTGGAGTGTTAATAAATTATGTACTGATATTGCTGAAACTGCTGTAACATCAGATATTTCCATTCTGTGACCACTCGTGTCGTTTTCACAATACACCACACTCACGATAACAGATGTGCAGTCCTGGAAGTAGCTGGGCCATATGGGGCCCATGCAGCCTCCTAACTCCCTCACAGTCACTCTCCTCTTCCTCAGGGTCAGATCGGTCAGGTTGGTGCCCACCTGTGCAAAAAAAAGCTATACAATGCATCTGTTTGGATAAGGAGCTTTCATATAAATCTATAGTACTTAACGCTCATCTGTTTCTACGTGATGTGTTTTCGTTTTCATCTCGATTTGGTGACGCAGCAAGTACCGTAGTCTCCTCGGCTCACGGGTTTGTGGTTCAGATGAGTGTACGTGAATAAATATTCATGCTGTCGGAACAAATCTCATAAACCGAATTCCTTAATACGTACGTATTTGAAAGAAAGAACAAAAAAAATCCACATGAATGTTTTGCATTAGTATAAAATCACAACCTATTGGCAAAATAATCTTCGCCACTTAATGTATGAAAATCTATTCATTGCTTAAATAAACATGTCACTATATAGTGCTGGTACGTGAGCTCCTGAACCACATTCCCTATGTAGTGAGTGTATATAGTGAAAGGGCGGCACGGTGGAACCATAATTCGATCCTGAGCTCGAGTTTTTATTTATGTGGGGCTTCACACGTTTTCTGTTTCTTGCTTGGTTACATCCGGGTTCTCCAATTTCCTCCCTGGTCCAAAAAACCTACCAATAGGTGAACTAGTTGATGGATACGTGTGTAATCCCGCCTCACGGTCGTTATTCATGGGATAGACTCCGGAACCACCATGACACCGGCCAGGCTAAAGCAGTGTCGTTGGCCAGAGATTTCCTGAACTGGAGACCATTGTTCATGAGGAATGGGCTAAGGTTTCTCAGGAATGATGCCAGAAGCTATGTATCTCGTTTGCAGCAGGTCATAACAGCAAAAAGGGTGCTCTACTAAGTACTAAAAATGCTTGCCATGAAGGGGTTGAATAATTTTGAAACTGGATAAATCATTCTATGTTGCATTTTCTAGTTGAATTTGGGGAAAACACTTGAAACATTCGTTGTGTTCAACTATTTCAACTGCTTTTGTTTGATTTGTTCATTTCGAACAGGTGAAAGTCGGTAAATTTTGACAATAAACCTGATTTGCAATGGGGGTTGAATTATTTTGATTGCAACTGTATATATGTCAGACAGTAACCTCAAATGCATTTCCATCTATTTTACTTTATTATTTTACCCATCAAGTTCCTCCAGCAGTTCTCAAAATTTTTGCACGTGTTTGTGACTACCAAAAATAACTTCTCAACCCTACTTCCTCAACAGCAACCGTGTTTTCTCAGAACCGGGGATGCAGCTGCACTGAAAATCCGTTGACTGCGTAATCTGCTACACTGCGTACACACTGCTGTCTCTGCTGCTACTCTGAACATCTTCGTAACTTGATCATACATGAGCGTGGTCACATGCTCAGAACAACATATTACTGACTAGAAATACACGATACGGCCAAAACTTTGTGGACACCCGACCATATCCATATGTGGTTTGCTCGATTTAATCCTCCATTCGCTGTGATAATAAGCTCCACTCTTCTGGGAAGGCTTTCCACTAGATTTTGGAGCATTACTGTGGGGATTTGTGATCCTTCAGCTACAAGAGCATTAGTGAGATCAGGCACCTATGTCCGGTGAGAAGGTCTGGGGTGCAGTTCATCCCAAACGTGTTCAGTTGGGTTGAGGTCAGGGCTCTGTGCAGGACTCTCGGGTTCTTCCACCTTCTTCACACACCACGTCTTCATGGAGCTCGCTTTGTGTACAGAAGCAACAGGTTTTGGTCTCTTAGCTTCAGTGATGGGAAATTGTAAAGCTACAGCATACAAATACATTCATTGTCTGGGGAAGACCCGCATATGGGTGTGATTGATATCCAGGTGTCCACAAACCTTCTGACTATATGGTTGGTGTAGTTCCCTTGTCACTGACTGAGGAACTGACAGATAACCTTATCGAACAGCTGTATGGTGGTGGACCTGATAAGATGGATATTTGTTGCACATATTAATCCTCTGTCATAAACAGATAACTTACCGTGGGCAGTGTAGAGGGTGTTTCTCCTAAATCAGCAGGCTCACTCTTCTGACACAGCTGTACTCTTTGCTAAGGAAAGAACAACAATAAGTTGCTTAACTAACCAAATAACTAGTTTAAAAAACAGCAACCCTTACTTAGCGTTAGCTAGCTCATGTGGTGAATGAGATATTCGCTATCCAAATAAAAAAAAAACCTCAACATTATTTATCTTTTTAAATATATAAATACGACTACCAGGTCTAAATAGTTCGCTAGCTAGCTAGCTAGCTATGTAAGGATATTTTGTAGTCGTTTTAGAAGTAGAGTCTTTCCGACGCCGGTAGCACCCAGTAGCAAGCACATAACTGTTACTCGATGTGGTGTCGGATAATAATTAAAAACAAAACAAAAAATATGTACTGTTTTGGGGATAAAGCAATAAAATATCTAGCGCTTTTATTCTTTGCTAAGCAAGCGACTGGTGGTTGCCATGACGACGCCCCTTCCATTTTCAAAGTAAAAGTAATTTAACGGAAAATCCATTTTGTCTACTTTTTTACCTCATGAATTTTCTCATCTTTAATATGTTATTGTTGTTTTGTTGTTGTTTTGTTATATTTCTGTTATTTATCAGTCCCTCATTCAATGAAAAGGGAACTATGCTATACGGCCAAAAGTTTGTGGACACCTGAGCATTGCACTTATATGTGGTTCTTCTCCAAGCTGTTCCCACAAAGCTGGAAGCAAACATTTGTATAGAATGTCAGTGTACACTTGTAGGCCCAAACCTGTCCCAGCATGACAATGCCCCTGTGCACAAAGCCCGCTCCATGAAGACATGGTTTGTCAAGGTTGGAATGGAAGAAACAGAAGACGGAACAACAACAATTTACACCGAACATCCTGTTCAAAAGTTTACACACACGCACACCCCTCATGAAGGGACTCATGAACAACTATCACAAAACATAAAAACAGTTGTCGATCTTCCAGGTAACGACACACGGTATTAAGAATCGAGAGTATGCAAACTTTTGTTCGTATAGTTGAATTCATTTTCTCCTTCTGTGATCAGTGCATTAATAGAGAAAATCTCATCATCGTTGTGTTATGCTAATAAACCTCGTAGCTGTATTAAACAAACCTCCTTAATTTTGCTCCTGCAGTACTACACACTCAAATGGTTTAACTGATGTTCCATCAGTTGGTCATGTTATATGTCTTATCTATTTTTAGGTGTCAGAAGTGGCTGTGGTGGAGTTTCTGGTTAAATTCGTTTCCGTGATCAAGAGTGCAGTTCAAAGAAGAGAGCTGAAGAGAAGCAAAATCACTGAGAAGTGACATATTAGACTGAAGTTGTAATGTGATCCATTTAAAATCGAATGTAAACAGTGTAGCTCGTATATTTCTGTAGAAATAAGTCTACATGGAGCTAAACTGATTGATGCAGTAGTTTATTTTGTAAGTTACTTTTATAACTGTGAGACCATCACAGCACCCTTGTAGAGTTACCCCACCTCCAGAGGGGCAGGACTCAGACATCTTTCACTGCTTATTTAAACCTGAGTGTCTCTACAGCAGTAGCAGGACATCAGTAGGGAGATAGAAACGCACCATGAGTCGCCTGTATCTCCTGTTTTTGAGTGAGTCACATCTAGTTCTGTGTGCTTCTGTCTTATCACGGCTTTGGATTGTGTTTTTTTGCTGTGTTTATCTTTTTGAGGTGTTTGTAGGTGACACTGTTATCCGTTATAATCTTTTCGATTCTAACAGCGCTGACGACATGTGAATACACTCTGTCCACTTTATTAGGAACAGTCTAGAGACTGGTGTCTGTGGATCATCAAAATGATTTTATACGTTTGCGTGGTTGTGACACGATTGGCTTATTAAATAATTGCAGTCAGGTGTAAAGTGTTACTAATAAACATTGAAACGTTAATAAACTACTTTAAAATCGACATCTGGAGAGAATAGTTGTTTGTTTTTTTCGTTGTCTGTGCTGATGCACTACAAGCTCTAATAATCTGAATGCTCACTCTGTGCTTGTCAAAAAATCTCCAGAGAAGCTTCGGTTCATCATCTATCTCATCTTTACAGAAGCTCAAATTTCACAACTTTATGGTGGACACCGCACCCAAACCCCCCCTTTCAAACACACACACACACACACACACACACACACACACACACACACACACACACACAAACAGGAAGTCAAAACGGTGTGTTACAAAATTGTAGGACTGTGCCGAAGGGTTGTTCTGGGTGAAAGCTAACGTAAACAACACTGTGGTGTAACAGGAACTAACTTGTTTCATTAAATGTAACATTAAATGTAACTGTAAACAGATAAAAAGTATCATGTGTGGTGTCATTGTGTAATGAAAGGTTTTTAGCTTCCAAAAGGGGTTCTACTTGTACGTTCCAAGAACATTTTTGAAAACTAATTCTGGAGGAATCCTTAAAGGTTCAATGTAGAACCCTAAAATAAAGAGCTTTCCTATCATAAGCGATTTCATGTAGAACCCTTTTTTGTAAACTGTGAACCCAATAATTATCCTAAAAACGCTGGTAGAAGCAAGAGTGTGTGTATTAAGTGGGTAAGTGTGTGTTGCAAACTTAAATTATTTTCTTCTTAATATGTAGAACCTGTCAGGTGTTTAATATTTAACTAAACCGTCCTGGTATTTGGTACACCGGACAAAAGGTTCTTCGAGGGTTCTTTAAGGGTTCTTAAATCCAAAAAAGGTTCTACTTGGTTCACATGCTGCCGGCACAGATAAGATGAATGAGTTACAATCAGAACTGAATCTTTTCCTGCAGGTGTTCTGTTAGCCGAACTGAACGATGAGACTGCTGCTGAAAATTGTGCTCCTGGATTTAGAGTTTCAGACATGTCCTGTATAGGTATGAACAAACCTGCAACATATATTAGAAGGATTTTTTAAATGCTGACTTTTCTATCTTCGATCATAATTTGATACATTTTTCATACACTTTAAGACTGAGCTGATGTCATCTGTGTTACTTGTTACCTTTTAATTGTAATACACAGAGTTTATCCAGCAAACAGCAATGTGCTCAGTCACATACAAGTTTCATTATATGAACTGATTTATTGTCAGACCCGTGTGGAATCAGAAGAATCGAATCTGTCTCGTTCTATTCTTCTTCTTTCTTTTTTTTTACACGCACTCTTTGAGACTTCGTTTCTGTTCTGCATATTAGAAATAATACAGGAATAAATTAAAGTGTTTACATGATTCTGTTTTTTGTCAGTTTCTTCATCCTACAGTGAATGTGTTTATTGTTCATTTGTGATCTACATCCTATTAAACAGATGAAGACGAGTGTGAGGACGAGCCATGTGGTAAGAGTGCAACTTGCTTCAACACACAAGGCAGCTACTACTGTCAGTGTGTAACGGGGTTCTGGATAAATAAAGACAAAGTTAATTTCACTGCAGATGAAGCTGTAGAATGCAGAGGTCAGTATGTGTGTAATATTCACTGGGTTTTGTTTTCCTATATTAACGATGCACTAAGGATAAACCTGAACCTCTGCGCTTGTTCTTTTCTCTCAGACATTAATGAATGTCGGGAATTAAACAACATCTGTGGCCCTAATACTGAGTGCAGTAACTCCGCTGGTTCCTTTTACTGCACGTGTCTTCCTGATTTTATGGCCAGCAACGGACAGGAGCGGTTTAATGCAAGCCAAAGTGTTACATGCAAAGGTGAGGTGTGAATTAACTTGGGGGATAAAAGCAAGCAGTGGACGTAATTTCCACTGAAACAGGAAGTCAAGGGCATTTACTGCAAGCCAAGGAGTTAGATGTGACGGTGAGGTGTGACGTGTTCATTGTTCTGCTTGACTCAGTTGTATGATCATATGATCTAAAATAAGAGGTGATCAAATGTATTCGTGAGTGCTCCGGGGATTTGTGGAAACCATGCAGTTTGCCATAACACAGTTGGTAGCTACTGTTGCACCTGTGTGTCTGGCTCCACGCTGAGGTCTGGGAGAACTACTGTACCTTCACTTGTATTGGTGAGGTTTTTTTTTTTTCCATCCTGCTTTTCTGAGGTACACTTTAGTAGCAGACTATTAAAGGTGTTATTGTGGTTTTCTCTTAGTGTAGTCCAGGCATTTTACAATATAACAGAGAGTTAATAACTGGATCATCAGTGACAGCTCGTAGGAATGAAACGATGAGTGTCGAGGTATCATCCGTGGCATAGTAAGATTGATGTGGGCCAAAATATTCGCACTGTACACTAAAATTCCATGTGTACTACATGCAGCTTATTTTTAAAATGTTTGACTTTTATTATAAGGGATTGTGGTAGGTCCAAGGGTGCACGGTGCCTTAGTGGTTAGTACGCTCGTCTCACACCGCCAGGGTTGGGGGTTCGATTCCCGCTGCTTCCCTGTGTGTGTGGAGTTTGCATGTTCTCCCCGTGCTGCGGGGGTTTCCTCCGGGTACTCCGGTTTCCTCCCTAGTCCAAAGACATGCATGGTAGGCTGATTGGCATGTCCAAAGTGTCCGTAGTGTATGAATGTGTTTGTGATTGTACCCTGTGATGGACTGGCACCCTGTCCAGGGTGTACCCCGCCTTGTGCCCCATGCTCCCTGGGATAGGCTCCAGGTTCTTAGAAACTGAGCTAATGCTGTGCAGTTTTGATATTGTCTAGGTCTAAATAAAAGTATTCACGGGTAAATCTTCTTCTTTTTTTGCAGACACCAGGTCAGGTTCCAAGTCCAGCGCCGGACTACAGCACTTTAACCCAACGCTTCCCACATTTCTACCCGTGATTCTCTGGATGTTGATGATCTACCAGTGACACATTTACATATCTTTAAATCTTAATCTTAAAATCGAAATCTTAACAGCAGGAGAAAACAAAGTTTGACTGTTTAGCTTGTAAAAGTTTCAAATATTAATGAAAAATGTTTACTTAAATCAGTATGTATATTAAAAGTATTAAATACTCAAACTATTTTTAAAAATGCATTGTGAGTTTTAAAAAGAGTGACATTAATTAAATGCAAACTGAACAGCACAATCCAGAGAACTCGGAAACACGCAAGAATTGAACATTTACGTGACTAAATTTGACTATTATGTTATAAATGGCTTAAGATGCCATGATCATTGCAGGGTTAGGGTCACAGTCAACGCTAAAATCCTACCTGAAGAAAAAATAAATAAAAAAAATCCAAATACTGTATGTCGCTTTTTAAACCTTTTAAAATCTTAAATGTAAAGTATCTAATGATGCAATTATATGCACTGTTAACCATTTTAATATGTCAAAAAATATATCAATAAACAAACAAATAAATAAATACATTTATATTAACATCTGCAAATCTAATATAGATCAATGCTTTTAGAGATGTTACACATATATAAAAGATTCTACAAAATTAGGCAGTGTAATAAGAAATAGGTATTAATGAATTGAACATTTAAAATCATTTTAAAAATTTTATTGTAAACCATATTGCCTCATGGGTGATCACTCTCATTATGAGCTCACAGCACACAATATAATAAATATTTCTCTACAATTTATACGAGCATGGTTTATGCAGCTTTTATCTCTCTTTAATTAGCTTGTCTTTCAAAGCCTTCTTTTAATAAACCATTATTTAAAATCTGAAAGGTTCAATAATGTGCTTTCTTTGGTCCTTTTTGTTTGTGGCTTGTACAAAATGCGTGTTTCTTGTTTTCATTTCTTTGCCAGACATGTGCAAGTTTTTAAAAAAAATTTTTATTAACCTAATACATACACAATGGATATTGTGCTGTGTTTTGTTGTGCATTTAAGAAAGAGGAGAAAGTGAAGCTAGGACTGTCATATAGCTGGAATTTAAAGCTGGAGTGTGGACAATTACGTGACATCCTTTTTTTTTTTTTTTTTTGGTGAATTTCTGGTGCTTGAATAAAATGTTGCTTCTGTATTTTATTATCCACAATATTATCCACTCCATCATTGCACAACAGAAATGGTTTTGTACATCATAGACACACTGTCTGCACTATACGCTTTGCCCTTTTGTGTGAATTTATTACATTTAATTCTGATTATTTGCTATAAAACAAGATGGCTGCAGGTATATTAAACTATCCCAATCTGGCAACCCGGTCATTAACTGTCTGTTCGTTTCTTCTGCTTCTCCACTGAAAATGTTCATAGAGCCAGCATGGGGCAGGAGAACCTTTCAGTCTTTACTGCTTCTTGCAGTTCCCATTTTTGACCACTAGGCGTAATAATATCTCGAAGGAAGTTCAGTGGTCTTATATCTACCAAATACAACATTTCTGGTGACTCCAAAGAGGTCATTTGTGTTTCAACAGGATTTAAAATGTACGCAGTTCTGAATCGGGACTTTATGGAGAATAACATGGGCTCTGCCCAGCCTGCCCGTATTTACGCGCCTCAACGGTTCCTATTATCGCTTACATTATAGCATCTATAAATAGTCCATCCCTCACCAGCTTTTCTTTTCTCTCTCTTGGAGGTAAAGAAAAAAAAATGTAGCTTTATCATGTTACAGACAAACCGCAAATCGTAAACTTTTCTGTCCTGACACCGGAGACTCCTTCCATAAATGTCAGAATCGAGAATTCAACAGCGCTGATATGTAATAATTCATTAAAATAAATAAATAAATCAGTAATGTGGAGAAAATTGTGGTCAATTATAACATGACTTCATCCTTTGGATTTGGATACTTTTTGACACGTTTGCAGAGAAAGGCTGTGTAATATCCACGGTGGACATTTTCGCGGAGATTCTGATATAAAAGCTATATTTGCAGTACCATATTTATACACAAGATGCAGACAAATGACAAAACTACAGATGAGATAAACGCCCACTTCTGTATTCTCCAAGACCCTGAGCTGCTTTTTTCACATGTACTTGGAAATCTTTAGCGTTTCCTGACTGATACAGCAGCTGAGAGCATGAGTGTTCATCAGTGGTGTAGTGCGTACCAAAATACCTTTTACTTCATTACATATTACAAGCAAACCCTGACTTTACTTTCATGAACGTATCCATACATGTTTATTAAATACTGCAACTTAATCCTCTCCTGTCGGCCTGTTCTGAGTCAGAAAAAGGTCTAAAAACTTACAGCTCTCATTTTTCATGAGTCACCATCTATGTCTTTCAGAACAGCCTCAAATGTTCAAACAAGTCAACAAAAGAGTATTCGGCTTTTTACATTCGGCCCGACATATTCCTCGACATTAAATATAACTGTTAAATGATTTTAAAAAGAAATCAAACTTTTTATCATGTGCAAATCTCTGGTGTATCCGCGGAATAAAACTCTTCAGGACGAGCTGTTATAGGAAAATAATTATCTTTGAGTTGGTACAATTAGCATCACACCACCGTGTCACTGATTATTTTCCTAAAACCGCACGCCTCCAAGTGTTTCATTCCTTACATATTCTATTCACTGTTGAAGTAAACAATCAGGCACAAAGACAACAAGGAAATAGTTCTCATATATATATATATATATATATATATATATATCTTTTACTTTTGTAACTGTGACACCATCACAGCACCCTTGTAGAGTTACCCCACCTCCAGAGGGGCAGGACTCAGACATCTTTCACTGCTTATTTAAACCCGAGTGTCTCTACAGCAGTAGCAGGACATCAGTAGGGAGATAGAAACGCACCATGAGTCGCCTGTATCTCCTGTTTTTGAGTGAGTCACATCTAGTTCTGTGTGCTTCTGTCTTATCACGGCTTTGGATTGTGTTTTTTTGCTGTGTTTATCTTTTTGAGGTGTTTGTAGGTGACACTGTTATCCGTTATAATCTTTTCGATTCTAACAGCGCTGACGACATGAGAATACACTCTGTCCACTTTATTAGGAACAGTCTAGAGACTGGTGTCTGTAGATCATCAAAATGATTTTATACGTTTGCGTGGTTGTGACACGATTGGCTTATTAAATAATTGCAATCAGGTGTAAAGTGTTACTAATAAACATTGAAACGCTAATAAACTACTTTAAAATCGACATCTGGACAGAATAGTTTTTTTTTTTCGTTGTCTGTGCTGATGCACTGCAAGCTCTAATAATCTGAATGCCCGCTCTGTGCTTGTCAAAAAATCTCCAGAGAAGCTTCGGTTCATCATCTATCTCATCTTTACAGAAACTTAAACACACACACACACACACACACACACACACACACACACACACACACACAAACAGGAAGTCAAAACAGTGTGTTACAAAATTGTAGGACTGTGCCGAAGGGTTGTTCTGGGTGAAAGCTAACGTAAACAACACTGTGGTGTAACAGGAACTAACTTGTTTCATTAAATGTAACATTAAATGTAACTGTAAACAGATAAAAAGTATCATGTGTGGTGTCATTGTGTAATGAAAGGTTTTTAGCTTCCAAAAGGGGTTCTACTTGTGCGTTCCAAGAACATTTTTGAAAACTAATTCTGGAGGAATCCTTAAAGGTTCAATGTAGAACCCTAAAATAAAGAGCTTTCCTATCATCGGCGGTTTCATGTAGAACCCTTTTTTGTAAACTGTGAACCCAATAATTATCCTAAAAACGCTGGTAGAAGCAAGAGTGTGTGTATTAAGTGGGTAAGTGTGTGTTGCAAACTTAAATTATTTTCTTCTTAATATGTAGAACCTGTCAGGTGTTTAATATTTAACTAAACCGTCCTGGTATTTGGTACACCGGACAAAAGGTTCTTCGAGGGTTCTTTAAGGGTTCTTAAATCCAAAAAAGGTTCTACTTGGTTCACATGCTGCCGGCACAGATAAGATGAATGAGTTACAATCAGAACTGAATCTTTTCCTGCAGGTGTTCTGTTAGCCGAACTGAACGTTGAGACTGCTGCTGTAACATGTGGTCCTGGAATTAGAGTTTTAGGCATGTCCTGTATAGGTATGAACAAACCTGCAACATATATTAGAAGGAATTTTTAAATGCTGACTTTTCTATCTTCGATCATAATTTGATGCATTTGTTACATTTTTCATACACTTTAAGACTGAGCTGATGTCATCTGTGTTACTTGTTACCTTTTAATTCTAATACACAGAGTTTATCCAGCAAACAGCAATGTGCTCAGTCACATACAAGTTTCATTATATGAACTGATTTATTGTCAGACCCGTGTGGAATCAGAAGAATCGAATCTGTCTCGTTCTATTCTTCTTCTTTCTTTTTTTTACACCCACTCTTTGAGACTTCGTTTCTGTTCTGCATATTAGAAATAATACAGGAATAAATTAAAGTGTTTACATGATTCTGTTTTTTGTCAGTTTCTTCATCCTACAGTGAATGTGTTTATTGTTCATTTGTGATCTACTTCCTATGAAACAGATGAAGACGAGTGTGAGGACGAGCCATGTGGTAAGAGTGCAACTTGCTTCAACACACAAGGCAGCTACTACTGTCAGTGTGTAACGGGGTTCTGGATAAAAGAACACAAACTTAATTTCACTGCAGAGGACGGTGTAGAATGCAGAGGTCAGTATGTGTGTAATATTCACTGGGTTTTGTTTTCCTGTATTAACGATGCACTAAGGATAAACCTGAACCTCTGCGCTTGTTCTTTTCTCTCAGACATTAATGAATGTCGGGAATTCAACAACATCTGTGGCCCTAATGCTGAGTGCAGTAACTCCGCTGGTTCCTTTTACTGCACGTGTCTTCCTGGTTTTGTGGCCAGCAATGGACAGGAGCGGTTTAATGCAAGCCAAAGTGTTACATGCAACGGTGAGGTGTGACGTGTTCATTGTTCTGCTTGACTCAGTTGTATGATCATATGATCTAAAATAAGAGATGATCAAATGTATTCGTGAGTGCTCCGGCGATTTGTGGAAACCATGCAGTTTGCCATAACACAGTTGGTAGCTACTGTTGCACCTGTGTGTCTGGCTCCACACTGAGGTCTGGGAGAACTACTGTACCTTCACTTGTATTGGTGAGGTTTTTCTTTTCCATCCTGCTTTTCTGAGGTACACTTTAGTAGCAGACTATTAAAGGTGTTATTGTGGTTTTCTCTTAGTGTAGTCCAGGCATTTTACAATATAACAGAGAGTTAATAACTGGATCATCAGTGACAACTCGTAGGAATGAAACGATGAGTGTCGAGGTATCATCCGTGGCATAGTAAGATTGATGTGGGCCAAAATATTCGCACTGTACACTAAAATTCAAATGAGGCTCAGCGTGTTTACTTTTCATATGTGACCTACATCCTATAACACAGATGAAGATGAGTGTGAGTTTGAAGACCCGATATGTGGTAAGAATGCAAAATGCTACAACACAGAAGGCAGCTACTACTGGGCTACCAGACGACTTCACAGACTGTTAAGTTCACTCAGGACCAAGGTGGACAGTGCGTAGGCCATTATGTCTATAATATCCACTGATGGGTTTCACCCCCCCCCCCCCTTATTAACAGTGCACTAAGGACAAACCTGAACCTCTGCTCTTGGCCTTTCTCTCTGACATTGACGGGTGTGCGGAGAACGAAACCATCTGCCGCCCTAATTCTGTGCGTTATAACTTACCTGGCTCCTTTTAGTATACGTGTGTTTTGGGTTTCATGGCCAGGAATGGACAGGAACGGTTTAATGCAATCCAGGATTAGACGTAACTGTGAAGCAGACAAGTACAGCTGTAAGAATGTTCTAACATTTTCTGATATCTGTGTCAGTGAGATGTTCTATCCCATCCTGCATTTCGGAGAATTTTGACCTTAAAAAATAATAATCCGATCATCAGTGACAGCTGATTGTGACATTAGATCGGAGTCTAAAATCGTATATCTATCAGTAGCTCGAGAATGAAACTCTTAGTGTTGAACCCGTTATATCACAAGGTGTCATATTATCGATGGCGTGAAGAGGATGTTGAAAACCAAACTGTAAATGATGCCACTCGTCACACTACAAAGTCCATGCATACTGCATACACATCATTTTAATAGGCTACTGATCGTGTAGACCTTTATTACAAGCGCTTGTTCTGTCACATCTCTGAGGTGTGCATTTTATCCTTCTTCATATTTTAAATTCGGACTTGCTTTTCGTTTTTTGTTGCAGCATGAGATGGTAGAAAAGAGAGAGCAGGTCCATGAGCAAAAAAAAAAAAAAAAAAAAAAAAAAAAAAAAAAAAAAAAAAAAAAAAAAAAAAACAACAACCTTCTTTTAGGCTTAGGATATAATATAATGGATGTAACGGATTCTTTACCGACATTTCAATTCGGACAGGATCTATGATTACCCGGTGTTATCGTTCAACATGTAGACTTTACTGATATGATAGATTGAGATTTAGACTCATTTTTATAACTTATCCAGTCTGAAGAAGGCTTACGTCTCCTAGGCAAGGACGGCTGTGTGTCATATATGAAGGACTTAACTGTAGACTTCATTTCCCAGCAGCCACTGCACCATACTACATCATTGTCACATGACCACCTGCACCTGTATCACATTTCTGTTTTGAGCACTCCTATATATAGCCACTGTTTGTACTGCTTCTTTGTCTTATGTATTGTCTGTGTTGACCTTTCTCCCTGTACCATGTTTTGTTTGATAGTTTATGCTTAGTCTTAGCCACAGTATTTTGCCTAGTTGTCTTAGTGTCTCTGTTTTGTTGTTTGTTTATTAAATGTTTGAAGATCTGCACTTGCTTCCGTATCTACCTTTGTAACCTGACAAAGTGTATTTCGGCGTCCTAATTATTTTAAATATGCTCAAAAATTCACAGTGTAATTGTATAATATTTTATTAAAACATTGTTATCTGTTATTTGTTGCTTTTGGCCACAGCTCATTATAATACAGTGAGTTTTTCCACTACAGGCTGCATGTTTGCCTGATTTATTTAACTTTTTTCTTAGAAACTGAGCTTATGGTATTGATCATACTGTCTATAAATAACTGAAAGCATTCAAGGTAACAGCGAATCTCTTCCTCTTTTTTTGCAGAGACTCCAAAGAGTCCTGAAAACAAAATTTCGTGTGCTCCTGATGCTGAGTGCCATAAAACCAGCGTTTACTGCATGGAGTAAGAAGCTGAGTCCAGCTTGAACTGGTTTACCTTTCACGGCCACCTGCTATTAATAAAGCACTATTTAGAGTCGCATTACGATCTGAAAAGTTGAGTAAAATCCTTAAAATGTTTTAGGTCTTTGTTGTATTTCTACTATTTTGCATATGCCTTGTACAAGATGGGTTTGTTTTTTTTGTTTTTTTTAGGGTTTTTTCTGTTCATTGCCAGACACTTGCACATTTGTTAAGCCAGTCAATACAAATCTGTGCTGGGTTTTGTTGTGCAATTAAGAAGGAGAAGAAACTGAAGCTGGTGTAAGAAATTACCCCCCCCCCCCCCCCAATAAAGGCTTAATTATCGTAAGGACAATTCATCTCAGTCTCTGAAACATGTGTGTCACGTATCGTGACGTAACGGAGATAAGGTAGGATATAAGCGCAGTAGAACAGGTTTATTTAAGAGAGAGACAGGCAGACAAATCCAAAACGTGATCCACAAACGTAATCCAGTAACATGCAAAGTTCAGGCGATCGGCAAACAGGCATAAAGGGGCGAGGCAGGAATCAAGGTCACGGTCACGGAAATACAGGGTAGAGGAACAAAACAAAAAACATGAACAATAGCACAGGACTGGTAGCGGAGAAACCAGCGTGAACAAAACTAACGAACCTAAACATGAACCTAAACATGAACCATGAAACATGACATGAACTAAAACTATGGTTATCTATTGTGAGGACTCTAAACTAAGTGACAACTCATTCAATATTCTGCGCCGTGTGCTGGGAGGCACGCGGTATATTTACAAACGCAATCAGCCTCGTAATGGCTGACGGCTGAGGACGATTCAGACACACATGAAACAACAGCCAATGACAGAACGGGGAGGAGACATAACAGAAACATAAACAAATGCACGTGTCGAAATGTCACGATTGTCCACTCGTGCACGCGCGCTCACATGCTCCACAGCGCGCTGCATAAAGGGGAACTCGTGACAGAACCCCCCCACCCCCCCCAGGGAACTCCTCCCGGAGTGCCATGAAACATCCATCTCCATCGGCGGCCCCGGCCCCCTGGGCAGAATGTCCCAAGCAGAGCCTGGAGAATGCAGGGAAGCAGAGCGACATTCACAACAGAGCAGGAAAGCAGAGCAACTTCCTTGGTGGTGCATGAAATCATAGCGACGTCCTCGGCTGAACAGGAAGGCAGAGCGACGTCCTCGGCTGAACAGGAAGGCAGAGCGACGTCCTCGGCTGAACAGGAAGGCAGAGCGACGTCCTCAGCGGAGCCTACAAGCTGAACTTGGCTGGTCATGTCAGCAGACTGGGATGTGAGCAGAGCTTGGTTGTCCATGTCAACAGACACTTGGTTGTGCATGTCAGCAGACGTGGACGTGAGCAGAGCTTGGTTGTCCCCGTCAGCTGACTTGGGTGTGAACGTAACTTGGTTGGTTAGGTCATCAGACGTAGCCATGAGCAGAGCTTGGTTGTTTGTTTCAGCAAACTCAGGCGTGAGCAGAACTTGGTCGAACGGTTCTTCTGACTCTGGCGTGAGCACAACTTGGTGGGTCAGGTCATCAGACGGGAACATGAGCAGAGCTTGGTTGTTTGTTTCAACAGACACTTGGTTGTGCATGTCAGCAGACATGGACGTGAGCAGAGCCTGGTTGTCCGTGTCAACAGACTCGGACGTGAGCAGAACTTGGCTGTACGTGTTAGTAGACTCGGGCTTGGGCAGAACATGGTCGGCCGTGTCGGTAGACTTGGGCTTGAGCAGAACATGGTCGGCCGTGTCGGTAGACTTGGGCGTGAGCAGAACTTGGTCGGCCGTGTCAGTAGACTCAGGCGTGAGCAGAACTTGGTCGGCCGTGTCAGTAGACTTGGGCTTGAGCAGGGCTTGGTTTTCCGGGTTAACAGACACTTGGGACAGTAACTGGGCTTTGCAGTGGATCTGTGGAGTTGAGACCCCCTCCTGAACCTCAGGCTGGAGCTCTGGGGTTGGGGCCTCCCTGTTGACCTCTGGCTGGAGCTCTGAGGCCGCCATGTGGGCCTCTAGCTGGAGCTCGGCGGGTGAGACCTCCTCGTGGGTCTCAGGTTCGACCTCTGAGATTGCCAGGTTCACCTCCGGCTGGGGCTCGGGTGCTGAGACCTCCAACGGGAGCTCCGAGGTCACCCTGTTGACCCCGGGCTGGATCTCTGCACGGGCTCTCCGGTGGAGTTTCTTATGCTCCCGCCAGCTGCTCTTGAGGCATTCATGAGAGCAGTAAAATGCTTCCTGGAGACCCAGTTTTTTGCAGGTAGGGCATTGTAGCTTGGTCTCCCTCCTGCAGCCCTCAGACATGCATGTCGGTGCCACCTACACCAAGTTCGCTGGAACCTGAAGCAGATCGGTGGAGGCTGACCTGTCAATCCCCTCATAATAGAGGTTAAATGGCAGGTCAGGCTGGGGCTGTCCATTAACTCTCCACCCCAGTAAATCCAGACCATGAAGCTGCCCTGACTGCGTGAACTCCTCCATAAAAAGTTCTGCAAATTGAGTGACATCCTGGAGGGCAGAGGACCCAGTGCTCACCAGCTGCTCCGCCCAGTCCCGGGCCGGACCGCAAAACCTGGACACCAAGAACCCGATCCACTGTCTCTTAGTAGGCTTGGGATACGCCAGGCTACAGAAATATTCAGTATTCAGCGGTAGTTCAACGGCGTACCGTTGAGGGAACTGCACAGACAAGAAATGCGGCCAGTAATCCGAACGTTTCCTGATAAGGTATTGTCCTGTTACTCCCATTGTAGTGTGATGTCTCTCTCGTCCTCGTGCTGCATCCATGGTGAGGCGGAATATTCTGTCACGTATCGTGACGTTCATTTTGTTCAATTCATTTTCTCCTTCTGGGATCAGTGCATTAATAGAGAAAATCTCATCATCGTTGTGTTATGCTAATAAACCTCGTAGCTGTATTAAACAAACCTCCTTAATTTTGCTCCTGCAGTACTACACACTCAAAAGGTTTAACTGATGTTCCATCAGTTGGTCATGTTATATGTCTTATCTATTTTTAGGTGTCAGAAGTGGCTGTGGTGGAGTTTCTGGTTAAATTCGTTTCCGTGATCAAGAGTGCAGTTCAAAGAAGAGAGCTGAAGAGAAGCAAAATCACTGACAAGTGACATATTAGACTGAAGTTGTAATGTGATCCATTTAAAATCGAATGTAAACAGTGTAGCTCGTATATTTCTGTAGAAATAAGTCTACGTGGAGCTAAACTGATTGATGCAGTAGTTTATTTTGTAAGTTGCTTTTATAACTGTGAGACCATCACAGCACCCTTGTAGAGTTACCCCACCTCCAGAGGGGCAGGACTCAGACATCTTTCACTGCTTATTTAAACCTGAGTGTCTCTACAGCAGTAGCAGGACATCGGTAGGGAGATAGAAACGCACCATGAGCCGCCTGTATCTCCTGTTTTTGGGTGAGTCACATCTAGTTCTGTGTGCTTCTGTCTTATCACGGCTTTGGATTGTGTTTTTTTGCTGTGTTTATCTTTTTGAGGTGTTTGTAGGTGACACTGTTATCCGTTATAATCTTTTCGATTCTAACAGCGCTGACGACATGAGAATACACTCTGTCCACTTTATTAGGAACAGTCTAGAGACTGGTGTCTGTAGATCATCAAAATGATTTTATACGTTTGCGTGGTTGTGACACGATTGGCTTATTAAATAATTGCAATCAGGTGTAAAGTGTTCCTAATAAACATTGAAACGCTAATAAACTACTTTAAAATCGACATCTGGAGAGAATAGTTGTTTTTTTTTTTCGTTGTCTGTGCTGATGCACTACAAGCTCTAATAATCTGAATGCCCGCTCTGTGCTTGTCAAAAAATCTCCAGAGAAGCTTTGGTTCATCATCTATCTCATCTTCACAGAAACTCAAACAAACACACACACACACACACACACACACACACACACACACACAGACAGACTTGTGCAAGTCTATATTGGGGACTACATGCTGGATCCTCTAATGCGGGGACCCGTATTTCTAAAAGGTTTAGGAGCAAACCAAAGACAGATTCGTGTTTCTGTTGAAGCTGTAAAAACGTCTGTCACTTCAAATTAAAGAAAAAATGTACCTGTACAGATGTTTTTCAACTGCTTTCACTTCACTGGTCTCCCATTTCTTTTTCTTTACCACCTTAACACCTGAACAAATGCAAGACAAAGTTAGTCAAAACATATAATGTCTTTCAATTTCATGAAAACAATCATGTTTGTTTATCAGACAATAGCTTTGGGAACAGATGTGGTACTGGTTGGTTCTGTTGCTTGTTCAGATGAGGTTTTCTGGGCTTGTTCTGTAGATGGTTTCAGTTCTGGCTCAATATCTACTAAAACACAGAACAAGTGCACTCTTTCTGAATGCATCCTAAATGATTAAGGAAACCTCAAAATAATAATAATAATAACAATAATAATAATAATGATAATAATAATAATAATAAAAAATTATTATTATTATGATTAACAACAACAACAACTACAGGTTGTGCATTTTCTGAAGAATACAGTGATTGTGGAGCTTAAAATGTGGTCACTATGCTGTTGCTAGGTGGTTGTGGACACAATTATACAAGTTAAGATGTTATCTACATGTGCCAAGCCATTAGGGATTATAGAAAGGCCTAGCTAACCTTCCATCTCCCATATACCATACTTTCCCTATCAATAGATAAAACCTAGTTTGGAGCCACCCATATCACAGGCTTTTCACTGGAGTAGACACCCATCATATCTGGTGTTTCACCGAATTAAGTACTAATTGAAAAGTGACAATTTATCCAACCCGAGGAGTGCTTGTTTCCACTTGTGAGTGCGGTATTCAATACTGGTCATCAGCAAATAATTCATCTGGCACCTGCTGAGTTAAAAAACAAACAAATGATAGAATACAAAATGTAATGAGACTTCAAATGATTTCATATTTAAAATACATTAGTGTAAAATAAGTGGGGAAAAAAATTATTTGCCTTTTGGTTACATTTGAACTTTTCTTATTAAGCCAGCAGGGCTACTTTTGGCACATACTGCATAAAGCGATAAAAACAAAATGTTCTTCCTGAACTAAGACTGCAGACTTTTGCTGCTGATCATCTCCAGCGGTAAGATCAGATTCCAGATGATGACTTTTTTCACCTATTATACTTATCACCTGAAACCACCCCAAATCACAATGAATCCTAAAAGTACAATTAACTAATTTATTAAGTAATTAAGTAAATAAAATTGAATGTGTAGAAAACAAGGGTTTCGCTAAACAAAGGTAAACACATGTAACCGTATTGTGTAAAGTTTCATGTTAAAAGACAGTGTGGGGACCCAGTGTCTTTGAAAACACTGGTATAGTACAATGTACATTGCGGGGACTTAACGTTTACTATGTTATAAAATATATTAAAAAAGCAGTTCCATACCAGATTACAGAATGAAGACTCATGCTGTGAATGTTGGGTGCAATGATGATCATCTCTAGAGGCACCATCTGACTCCAAACGATTAATGTCCACCTCTATTCCACTTTCTGTCACCTGAAAAAGGCAAAACGGTAACTAATAAGCCCAAAAGTAAAAGTATGTTGGTATACCATAACTAAGCTGAACAGTGTAAAGTTGTACAAAGGATTTTAGGCTAAAACACACCAAGCAAGGAAGATATTTGTAGAAAAAAAGGCATGTTAAATTGGGCATCTTGTGGGGACCTGGTGTAAAGTTTCATGTTAAAAGACAGTGTGGGGACCCAGTGGGGGAGGGGTACCACTTCAACTGTCAATTGAAATCACTCCTCTGCAAACACTGGTAGAGTACAATGTACATTGTGGGGACTTAACGTTTACTATTCCACTTTCTGTCACCTGAAATAGGCAAAACAGTCACTAATAAGCCCAAAAGTAAAAGTATGTTGGTATACCATAACTAAGCTGAAAAGTGCAAAGTTGTAGAAAGTATTTTAGGCTAAAACACACCAAGCAAAGAAGACATCTGTAGAAAAAGAGAGAATATTTTAAAGTAGGCATCTTGTGGGGACCTGGTGTACATTGTAGAGACATAACATTTACCATGTTAAAAAATACAGATAAAAAGCTGTTTCATACCCATGTACACTAATAATCCCATTTGCTAGTTTAACCACACATTTAACATACTGTAATAAAAAGGACAGATTGCAGAACAGAAAAATGGTAAAATATCATATCATAAAACTGATAACCTGAGCTTTTTTTTTTTTTTAAAGAGCTTTCCATGATCCTGGATTCAGCTAAACTTTCAAGTTACAAGCAAGTGTTGGTAGCAAGGGTTACAAGATTGGACACACAAAGATAGCATAGGGTGGACCGTGAATGCATTTTACAAAACAATGTACTGCACCTTTACAGAATCTATGTCCAGCTGTTTGGTTAGCAGGCCAAGAGCAGTAAACTGATAGCAGTGAAAGCGATTGCTAGAAGTTATTTAGGTACTCTAGAGGCTGGTCCCAAAAGAGATAAACACAAATGGAGGGTCCCTAATACTGGCATAACACTATGTGAAATGGAGCTGTGGAACAGCAACAGTAAGAGAGAAATAGCTTCTGTGTAGCAGTGTTAAGGAGTTGGAGGCAATGAGATTAGTATTCATAGACTTAAAGCACAGTGAAGGTGCAGCGTTACAGCTGCAAAAAAAATTAGCATTAGTAAAAAAGTGCATAGCTGAGGTACAAGACTGTGGCAAGGTCAGCGACATCCCTCAGCATCATTAATGGGGCGCTAGAAAAGAAGTAGTTGGAGTAAAGTAAATTAGGATTAGCAGTCAAACAACATAACTAAGTTGCAGTAATGCACTGGTGTCGCTGCTGAGTAGTTAGATGAGAGGGCATATTGTAGCAGTGCTGACATGCATCTGAAAATGAAACATTTACAGTATACAAAACCAGGAATATGACACGCATAACACAGACCAGTCACCACGTTGAAGTGAAGCAGTGGCTGAGAAGGTAGGAGAGGGGGCATCTTGCAACAGTATTAAGGCAACCCTGGTAAAAGTACATGAAATTAGGTTTGGAAAATACATAGCACAGCTGGGGTGCAGCTCTGAGATGGATGGGTCAACGAGCATAGTCTGCAAGAGAGAAGCTCAAGAGTTTAGCAAATGCATAGCCTGGTTGAGGTGTGATATCTCATAGCATTGTCATGGCTGAAGTATATGAGGTAGGTGAGCAAAGTCCACAGGAGAAAAGCAGAAGGTGTTAGTATATGCATTGCAAGTTTAAGGAGCAGCACTGCATAAAGCTCATAACTGAGCAAGTTTAAGGAGCAGCACTGCATAAAGCTCATAACTGAGCAAGTTTAAGGAGCAAGTTTAAGGAGCAGCACGGCAAAAAGCTCATAACTGAGCAAATTTAAGGAGCAGCAAAGGCATAAAGCTCATAACTGAGCAAGTTTAAGGAGCAGCACTACATAAAGCTCATAACTGAGCACTCCATTGCCTACATTGGCAGAATACATTGTGCAGATGTAGCATTTACTGTTTGGAACTCGCATGAATTAAAGCAGTTTAATTACCTCGATGTGGGAAGCAGATTTCTGTTGTGAATGTTGGGTGCACTGGGTAACATCTCCAGAGGTAGCACCTGACTCCAGACGATTAGTGTTTGCATCCATTCCACACTTTGTCCCCTGAAACAATAACAGTCACTATTAAATATAAAAGTAGGGGGTAAATCCTGTTACAGAAACAGCATGTAACATGTGAGCAGTGCCATATAGTGACTGATCGGCACTGTTCTAAGCATCCCTAGACACTCCACATCCATCCCTACACACTCTACATCCATCCCTACACACTCTACAAGCTCAGAATCTCAGTTTATTCTTCAACCACAATGTTATGTAATGGAGTGATGCTGTAAAAATACATATACATTCACTATTTGGCATTTAATTATCCAAGATTGCTACAAGAAGTAACATTCTTACTTTACTCCTCCAGGGGCAATCAGCATCTCCATAATTATATGTGACCTCCTCTCCAGGTGTTATGTCTCTTAAAGCAAAAAGGCACAAATGGGGCTTTCCTTTCACAATGATTCTCTTCATTTTGCAGTTGGGGTTAACGTGATCATCATTAACCAGTCTTCCAAGAGTGCCATCATCCCTTGCAGCATCAATACTGAATTTGAATAAAACAGAAGACATTTATTTAGTGACCAACAAAAATAAAATATTTAAAAAAAATAATCATCATATTTTAAGTGTATAGCTGCAGAATTAAAAACCCCAAATAAAACCAAACCTTAAATACTTTGTCACAGTGACACTCAGTACGTTTACATGGACAACAATAATCCAATATTAACCCGATTTTTAATTACCCTAATCCGGCTAAAGTCATACTCGAAGTAAACACAAAACGAATTAAGACGTGTGGAATATTCCTGTTTTAGTTGCATTATCGAGGTGTATTACAGACATGTACACACCTTAATCACACTATTAACATCGTGACAGGATGTTTTTTGACAGGACACGATCACACACAGCAGCGCTCAACCGATTTACGGCAAACGAGAGAGCACGGCTGCTTCCCAAACCGCGTACTTACATACTACAGTATATAGAAGGTGAAATACACACACACACACACACACACACACATACATATATATACATATATATATATATATATATATATATATATATATAAGCTGCTATATAGTAGGTAAGTACGCAGTTTGGGACGCAGCCCACAGCTTCAAGCAATCGTATATTTGCACATATAGCATGACTAATAATCAACTGCACTTGAAGCTTTTGTAAAATTAACACCCAAAACTGAATACGGTTCCATAATGAAGATGAACTGTATGTCGATATGTGAAATTCTGGAGGGACGTCGGTTGGCATGGCGTGGGGACATAATGACGTGTGCCGTTAATCGATTTATGTTCTATAACATGTAACACAGGAACATGACAGGAATATTCTAAACGCAACTCATGTAAACACCTTAATCACAATACTGTCTTACTCAAAATAACGTCAATAATTAGATTACTGCTGTCCATGTAAACGTAGTCATTGATGTTCATAATAATAATAATAATAATAATAATAATAAATAATAACCATTACTACTACTATTATTATTAAGATTCTCCACAGTTTCCTTCTTCCTCTTTTAAGTAATAACAAGTCTTCAAAACTCTACAGAATGTGTCTACAACTCACACCTGATCATGCATTTTGAGTTAATGAACATGGCATTTTGTTAAATAGAAATAGTAGTGAACTAATAAATGACTACAAAGCACAGTATAGCTGTCCTGTGTAAAACAGATGAGGATATGTGAGGCATATGGAGCTGGATAATCGAAATGCTACTGGATATAAAGGTAATGTCTGACGCGTGATTCAGGTGAGCTGCGCATCAGAAACGCAGCTCAGCAGTTCAGGACCCTCATTCTAATTGAGTGGCACTGTGCTGCGTTTATGATGCGCAGCTCACCTGAATCACGCGTCAGATGAATGCGGATACACATTTAACAAAAGAAAAACACTCGAAAGGCATATGATAAAAACTATTAAAATATATATATTTTTTTCTGATAACGGACAATATTATTGTTAAACGCGATTCAGAACCGAGGTGAATCACAGACCAAACTGTGAGCAGGCATTTAAAAATGGCGCCCGCGCGACCAAAACATCGGCGCTGCGGATATATAATGTTAGCTTTCTCCGGATGTAAATATTAACGAGTCACAGAAATAAACTGTTAATAAACTAATCTAATATCATTCTCTCGAGTCTATTTCCCCTCAGACCATGTCTCAGTGAAGCGAGGCGAGGGAAAACTTTTTTCACAGCTAAACTTTAACTGTGCATTTAAACCCCCCGCAGCTCATACCACATACACTACCGAAATGGATAAAAAAAAAATATATATAGGAGTACTCAAGTCCAGAATTTATCGTGCCAGATGAAGTCGAACATAAATCCTTTCAAGTTGTTGTGGTAAATTCGGTGTCTTCTGTTACTTTCCAGAGAGTTGATGAACTCTCCTTTAGTGAAGTGCGTCATGGTAAACACTCCCCTGCCTTGTTTAGGAATAACAAAGCATGCTAACTAACCTACTGTTTTATCACCATAAGTCCAAGTTTATTTATTTATATGGTTTGCTCACTTTAAATGCATCAATGTATTTGACATCAAGCCCTGCTTTATCACGACCGGTGCTAATGTGAAAAATAACATCATTTGTTGGACTCTTCCTCCGACTCATTTTCAAAACCTCGTTTTCACCCTTATTAAAAGTTTCACGACTTCACAAATTCTGAAGGGATCTATATGGAAGGTGCATTAAATATTAATGGACAATCTAGCATTAGTAAAATTAATGGACTGATATATTTAAATGCCTCATCAAGGCTGAGCTAGCTAATAAGCTAGAATAATCATTAGCTAACTAACACTATGCTATGTAAACCATAATTTAAAATGTTAAATAATAAAATAATTTACACTCCAACACAGTTTATTTAATAAACCCTCTTAGTAGTATAAGCTTTTAAAACATTCCGTGTCATGATAAATATTAACTCATATACATTTCGGGTGCGATGCTAATTCACCTAACTCCACGCGTCTCATTAAACTGAGATATTCAACCACATACTACTTCATTGGCTCAAAGCTCCAGTGATTGATTGCTGTTTGACCAATCGGAGTTCTTCTGTTTCAACCAATCGGAGTTCAGCATTGCTGTACTACGTTATCAAGTGTGCTAACGCGAATGTTTTTACAGTCTTTGGCCAAAAGGGGGCTTTACACACTTGACTTGTGCGTTCCAAGAACATTTTTGAAAACTAATTCTGGAGGAATCCTTAAAGGTTCAATATAGAACCCTAAAATAAAGAGCTTTCCTACCATAAGTGGTTTCATGTAGAATCCTTTGTTGTAAACTGTGAACCCAATAATTATCCTAAAAACGCTCGTAGAAGCAAGAGTGTGTGTATTAAGTGGGTAAGTGTGTGTTGCAAACTTAAATTATTTTCTTCTTAATATGTAGAACCTGTCAGGTGTTTAATATTTAACTAAACCGTCCTGGTATTTGGTACACCGGACAAAAGGTTCTTCGAGGGTTCTTTAAGGGTTCTTAAATCCAAAAAAGGTTCTACTTGGTTCACATGCTGCCGGCACAGATAAGATGAATGAGTTACAATCAGAACTGATTCTTTTCCTGCAGGTGTTCTGTTAGCCGAACTGAACGATGAGACTGCTGCTGTAACATGTGGTTCTGGATTTAGAGTTTTAGGCATGTCCTGTATAGGTATGAACAAACCTGCAACATATATTAGAAGGATTTTTTTAATGCTGACTTTTCTATCTTCGATCATAATTTGATACATTTTTCATACACTTTAAGACTGAGCTGATGTCATCTGTGTTACTTGTTACCTTTTAATTCTAATACACAGAGTTTATCCAGCAAACAGCAATGTGCTCAGTCACATACAAGTTTCATTATATGAACTGATTTATTGTCAGACCCGTGTGGAATCAGAAGAATCGAATCTGTCTCGTTCTATTCTTCTTCTTTCTTTTTTTTTACACGCACTCTTTGAGACTTCGTTTCTGTTCTGCATATTAGAAATAATACAGGAATAAATTAAAGTGTTTACATGATTCTGTTTTTTGTCAGTTTCTTCATCCTACAGTGAATGTGTTTATTGTTCATTTGTGATCTACATCCTATGAAACAGATAAAGACGAGTGTGAGGACGAGCCATGTGGTAAGAATGCAGCTTGCTTCAACACACAAGGCAGCTACTACTGTCAGTGTGTAACGGGGTTCCGGATAAAAGAACACAAAGTTAATTTCACTGCAGAGGAAGCTGTAGAATGCAGAGGTCAGTATGTGTGTAATATTCACTGGGTTTTGTTTTCCTGTATTAACGATGCACTAAGGATAAACCTGAACCTCTGCGCTTGTTCTTTTCTGAATGTCGGGAATTCAACAACATCTGTGGCCCTAATACTGACTGCAGTAACTCTATTGGTTCCTATAACTGCACGTGTCTTCCTGGTTTTCTGGCCAGCAACGGACAGGAGTGGTTTAATGCAATCCAAAGTGTTACATGCAAAGGTGAGGTGTGAATTAACTTGGGGGATAAAAGCAAGCAGTGGACGTAATTTCCACTGAAACAGGAAGTCAAGGGCATTTACTGCAAGCCAAGGAGTTAGATGTGACGGTGAGGTGTGACGTGTTCATTGTTCTGCTTGACTCAGTTGTATGATCATATGATCTAAAATAAGAGGTGATCAAATGTATTCGTGAGTGCTCCGGCGATTTGTGGAAACCATGCAGTTTGCCATAACACAGTTGGTAGCTACTGTTGCACCTGTGTGTCTGGTAATGTGATATGTTTCTAGGCTTTTCTGGGAACTATGCAACACATTTAGCAGCTTTTGCTGCACTCACGTTTATTTATCTATCTATCTACTTATTTATTTATTTATTTATTTATTTATTCGGTACTTGATGTACTTTTATAATGGTATATTAAGGGTGTAATTATATTTACTTCTGATTGAGAAGATAGACCTCTATCAGAATGCTTTGTTGTGTTACATCAAGCAACACCTTGTTTATAACAGGAACTTAGTTGTTTTGTTGATGTTCCATGACATTAAATGTATCTGTACCATAAACAGATCAAGTGTTACAGGAATAAAACTCTTGTTGGGATCTGCTACTATAGGAAAATGATCAACATTGGGGTAGTTACACGTACTCTGCTTATATCGTTGATTATTTTCCTATTGCAGCCCGGCACTGAGTGTTTAATTTGTTACTTATGACCTTTTTGCAATCATGGTAACTGATTGTTACTGTAGGAAATAAAACAACAACAACAACAACAAAGAAAAATGTTCTGCAGAGTTCTGCCACAGCAAAACTGGCATCCTTCCAGGAAGAAGTAGCAAATTAATAGTATGAAAAACACACAATAATTCACATTTCCAATCAAACAACAGATTCTCACAAAATGGGTCCTTCCATGGTTCTTCAAAGTCCCCTTGAAGTGCCTTGAATTGTGCAGCTTTATTCGATATGTTGACGTCATTTCCACTGAAACAGGAAGTCAGGGCGGAACATATAGCGTAGCTCGTCACCCTCTTTAAATAGCCTAGCATTTAGTTTACCTCACAGCCCGGGTTAAGCTGTACTTGATGGTTAGTTCCATGGATTTTTATAATGTTGGGGGCGGGACACTTCGGATTGTACAGAGCATTCGATTGGACAGAAAAGCTGATGAGAAGCTGAAGTGCAGAATGATGTCAGCAAAATGGTTGATCCGTATTTGTGGTAGAGAGAGTGTAAATTGTGAATGCATATATCTTCTAAAAGTGAATTTTGTCATTGTTTTGGAGCGCACTAGCTTATAGATAACCTTAAAGCGAACATATCATAATAAAAGCCACAAAATTTCCGTTTTGATTTCATGGGGACTTTAAGGGTTGATCATATCATTTAATGAATACTCTCTTTCCAAATATGTTTGTTGGAGGTTGTTCTTCTGGAGGAACCTTTAAGGTTCTATGTAAAACCCTTTTTTGGAAGTTATGAACATTTTAATTATCTATTACTACTTCTGAAATATTCACTGAATTATTTCCTGTCTGGATAAACCTGAACCTGTACTCTTATTCTTCTCTCTCAGACATCAACGAGTGTTTGAACAGAAACATCTGTGGCCCTAATGCTGAGTGCAGTAACTCCGCTGGTTCCTTTTACTGCACGTGTCTTTCTGGTTTTGTGGCCAGCAACGGACAGGAGCGGTTTAATGCAAGCCAAAGTGTTACATGCAAAGGTGAGGTGTGACGTGTTCATTGTTCTGCTTGACTCAGTTGTATGATCATATGATCTAAAATAAGAGATGATCAAATGTATTCGTGAGTGCTCCGGCGATTTGTGGAAACCATGCAGTTTGCCATAACACAGTTGGTAGCTACTGTTGCACCTGTGTGTCTGGCTCCACGCTGAGGTCTGGGAGAACTACTGTACCTTCACTTGTATTGGTGAGGTTTTTCTTTTCCATCCTGCTTTTCTGAGGTACACTTTAGTAGCAGACTATTAAAGGTGTTATTGTGGTTTTCTCTTAGTGTAGTCCAGGCATTTTACAATATAACAGAGAGTTAATAACTGGATCATCAGTGACAGCTCGTAGGAATGAAACGATGAGTGTCGAGGTATCATCCGTGGCATAGTAAGATTGATGTGGGCCAAAATATTCGCACTGTACACTAAAATTCAAATGAGGCTCAGCGTGTTTACTTTTCATGTGTGACCTACATCCTATAACACAGATGAAGATGAGTGTGAGTTTGAAGACCCGATATGTGGTAAGAATGCAAAATGCTACAACACAGAAGGCAGCTACTACTGGGCTACCAGACGACTTCACAGACTGTTAAGTTCACTCAGGACCAAGGTGGACCCCCCCCTTATTAACAGTGCACTAAGGACAAACCTGAACCTCTGCTCTTGGCCTTTCTCTCTGACATTGACGGGTGTGCGGAGAACGAAACCATCTGCCGCCCTAATTCTGTGCGTTATAACTTACCTGGCTCCTTTTAGTATACGTGTGTTTTGGGTTTCATGGCCAGGAATGGACAGGAACGGTTTAATGCAATCCAGGATTAGACGTAACTGTGAAGCAGACAAGTACAGCTGTAAGAATATTCTAACATTTTCTGATATCTGTGTCAGTGAGATGTTCTATCCCATCCTGCATTTCGGAGAAATTTTGACCTTAAAAAATAATAATCCGATCATCAGTGACAGCTGATTGTGACATTAGATCGGAGTCTAAAATCATCTATCTATCAGTAGCTCGAGAATGAAACTCTTAGTGTTGAACCCGTTATATCACAAGGTGTCATATTATCGATGGTGTGAAGAGGATGTTGAAAACCAAACTGTAAATGATGCCACTCGTCACACTACAAAGTCCATGCATACTGCATACACATCATTTTAATAGGCTACTGATCGTGTAGACCTTTATTACAAGCGCTTGTTCAGTTACATCTCTGAGGTGTGCATTTTATCCTTCTTCATTTTAAATTCGGACTTGCTTTTCGTTTTTTGTTGCGGCATGAGATGGTAGAAAAGAGAGAGCAGGTCCATGAGCAAAAAAAAAAAAAAAAAGAAAAGCAAAACTTCTTTTCCGCTTAGGATATAATATAATGGATGTAACGGATTCTTTACCGACATTTCAATTCGGACAGGATCTATGATTACCCGGTGTTATCGTTCAACATGTAGACTTTACTGATATGATAGATTGAGATTTAGACTCATTTTATAACTTATCCAGTATGAATAAGGCTTACGTCTCCTAGGCAAGGACGGCTGTGTGTCATATATGAAGGACTTAACTGTGGACTTCATTTCCCAGCAGCCACTGCACCATACTACATCACTGTCACATGACCACCTGCACCTGTATCACGTTTCTGTTTTGAGCACTCCTATATATAGCCACTGTTTGTACTGCTTCGTCTTATGTATTGTCTGTGTTGACCTTTCTCCCTGTACCATGTTTTGTTTGATAGTTTATGCTTAGTCTTAGCCACAGTATTTTGCCTAGTTGTCTTAGTGTCTCTGTTTTGTTGTTTGTTTATTAAATGTTTGAAGATCTGCACTTGCTTCCGTATCTACCTTTGTAACCTGACAAAGTGTATTTCCGCGTCCTAATTATTTTAAATATGCTCAAAAATTCACAGTGTAATTGTATAATATTTTATTAAAACATTGTTATCTGTTATTTGTTGCTTTTGGCCACAGCTCATTATAATACAGTGAGTTTGTCCACAACAGGCTGCATGTTTGCCTGATTTATTTAACTTTTTTCTTAGAAACTGAGCTTATGGTATTGGTCATACTGTCTATAAGTAACTGAAAGCATTCAAGGTAACAGCGAATCTCTTCCTCTTTTCTTGCAACAGATACACAGAAACAAGTTACTGTATGTATTTGCATTAAGGTGTTTGTTATTGTGCTTGATTCTTAGTTTTAATAATGGACAGGAAGTCATGTGATATGTTTCTAGGCTTTTCTGGGAACTATGCAACACATTTAACAGCTTTTGCTGCACTCACGTTTATTTATCTATCTACTTATTTATTTATTTATTTATTTATTTATTTATTTATTTATTTATTTATTTATTCGGTACTTGATGTACTTTTATAATGGTATATTAAGGGTGTAATTATATTTACTTCTGATTGAGAAGATAGACCTCTATCAGAATGCTTTGTTGTGTTACATCAAGCAACACCTTGTTTATAACAGGAACTTAGTTGTTTTGTTGATGTTCCATGACATTAAATGTATCTGTACCATAAACAGATCAAGTGTTACAGGAATAAAACTCTTGTTGGGATCTGCTACTATAGGAAAATGATCAACATTGGGGTAGTTACATGTACTCTGCTTATATCATTGATTATTTTCCTATTGCAGCCCAGCACTGAGTGTTTTATTTGTTACTTATGACCTTTCTGCAATCATGGTAACTGATTGTTACTGTAGGAAATAAAACAACAACAACAACAACAAAGAAAAACGTTCTGCAGAGTTCTGCCACAGCAAAACTGGCATCCTTCCAGGAAGAAGTAGCAAATTAATTCTCTTCCTCTTTTTTTGCAGAGACTCCAAAGAGTCCTGAAAACAAAATTTCGTGTGCTCCTGATGCTGAGTGCCATAAAAACAGCATTTACTGCATGGAGTAAGAAGCTGAGTCCAGCACCGGACAGCAACAGTTTCACCTGACTGTTCTTGTGTTTTTACCTCTGATTCTCTGGATGTTCTACCAGTGATTTCCATTTCTATTTCCTGGGTTGGAATACCTGCCAGCTTCAATTGCAAATGCACAATTAACTTGAACGGGTTTACCTTTCACGGCCACCTGCTATTAATAAAGCACTATTTAGAGTCGCATTACGATCTGAAAAGTTGAGTAAAATCCTTAAAATGTTTTAGGTCTTTGGTGTATTTCTGCTATTTTGCATATGCCTTGTACAAGATGGGTTTTTGTTTTTTTTTTTTGGGGGGGGGTTAGGGTTTTTTCTGTTCATTGCCAGACACTTGCACATTTGTTAAGCCAGTCAATACAAATCTGTGCTGGGATTTGTTGTGCAATTAAGAAGGAGAAGAAGCTGAAGCTGGTGTAAGAAATTACAGACTGCCTCTAAGCAGACTCCACTCCAAAGTAAGCGTTAGAACAAGCTCCCCCCCCCCACCCCCCACCCAAAACGGCTTAATTATCATAGGGACAATTCATCTCAGTCTCAGAAACATGTGGATAATAATTTATTATTATAACATAATTTATTTTTAAACAAAAAAAAAAATTGCTACTTGAATAAACCTTTTCTTCTGTGATTGTGTCTTCTTCCTTGCTTTTTTTTAAAAAATCTATAAAAGACCAAAGAGAGATGAGATGAATTTAGACAGCAACACTAGTTAAAGTTCTGCTCAAAACATTGTACATTGGAACTATATCGTCCATGCAGTTATTTCCTATCTACATATATAGGTAAACAAGTCACTGGTTGACCTAATTAACTAACAAACAGTACAGTATAGCTTCATTCTGCAGTTGCTTTATCAGCAGAAATTTTCTGATTCCAGCTGCACCAAGTAACAAGCACATAACAAGGACATCCTGGAGGGACTTGTGGGCGGAAATTGTGGTCAATCGTAACATGGTTTCATCCGTTAGATTTGAATACTTTTGAAACATTTTTACCAAGAAAGATTGCATAATATCTTGGTAGCTCATAGTGTGAACATTTTGAGATAGTATCTGCAGTACCGCATTTATACACACGATGCTGACAAATAACTACAGATCAGATACATGCCCAGCCCACTTCTGTATTCTCTGAGACGCTGAGCTGCTTTTTCACATCTACTTGGATCTATTTTTCATTTCCTGACTGATACAGAAAGAAATTTGCCATGTGACCCTTATCTGAGAGGATCAGTATTAATCAGTGTACAGTTTTTAAAAAAGAACATTTTTCCAGGCACGTTTCTTATTAGAATTATTGCAATATTAATGATGTCCCATTCTAAATCCTTCCATCCATCCATCTTCGATACTGCTTATCCTTTTTCAGGGTCACGGGGAACCTGGAGCCTATCCCAGGGAGCATGGGGCACAAGGCGGGGTACACCAGTCCATCGCAGGGCACAATCACATACACACTCACACACCCATTCATACACTACGGACACTTTAGACATGCCAATCAACCTACCATGCATGTGTTTGGACTGGGGGAGGAAACCGGAGTACCCGGAGGAAACCCCCGCAGTACGGGGAGAACATGCAAACTCCTCCCATTCTAAATGTATTAATAAAAATAAATTTGAACGTTTTAAGTCTTAAGTCTGTTCAGATCTCAGCTCTTCAGACGAGTCCAATCCCTGCGTTCATCTAAAAGAGTCGAATCAAAGAGTCGACTCGTTTTTGAACTACACATTGCTCTCTTTTACCTCATCAGTAAAGCCTTTCCTGTGGCAGAAATCTTAACGTTACCTCTTCTTTTTGTTTTTTTTTGTTGTTGCGGTTTTGACTGTTACAAAGCGCTGACACTGGAGACTCCTTCCATAAAAGGACACCATATCAATAACTAAATTTTTCATCCATTTGTTATTAGATTCAAATGATATAGAAGTTGAATCAACTTATATATCAACTTGGTGTTATAGAAGATGAATCAACACCTTCGGACCAACAGAATTGAGAATTTACAACACTTTGGGGTGCATGGTGGCTTAATGGTTAGCACGTTGTTTATGTTATAGGCTGATTGGCATTTCCAAATCGTCTGTGGTACCCCGTCCAGGGCGTTTCCCGCTTTGCCTTCCTCCCCTGAGTTCCCTGGGATAGGCTCCAGGCTTGCGCGTGACCCTGTGTAGGATAAACGTATGTACAATGGATAGAATTATAACTTTACATCTTATATACTCATGTAATTGTGCTTGGGGTTACTTTTTTACTCATGTATATTTACATCCAAGTATGCCGCTTCTGTACGATTTGGAACACAGAGGTTCAGAGAAACTGCACTCTGATAAGTAAAGTACGCAATGCGTGTAGCTACTTGCACTGTCGCATCAACCCTCCCCTTTAATGAGCCATTGTTCATGCAGAAAATGAACTGCAACTATGGCTAAAATAACATATTATGCTCCATAAAAGCATTACAGCTGTGCAGATGCATCATGATAATAAGTTTGCCTGAATGGTTTGGAGTTTGTGTGCTTGTGATTCAGACCTACCAGATTGCTGTAACATTTCTTTCACTCTTGCTTTCCTTTTCAGCATACAATTTCCACCTATTGTGAGTCCAAACTTGCAGTCTGATTGATAAACTGTCACTAGACCTCTGTACAGTACACTGAGACATTTCTGAGAAAAAAGTGAGGAAATGGGAGTGAGGAAATGTTACTCTCTTTGTGTGTGGGTGTGTGTATGTGTGAAGGGTGTGTGATGCTGATGCTGCTGTATACATTACTGTATACACAGCGAATATTTCTGAACACCCAAACTTCAATTAATCGGCTCATTTCAAATACTCTAGAATTAAATTTCAATTGAAATGTTACAAGTAGAAAATCCTGAAACAGCCGAGAGATCACTCTAGTAAGGTATTTCTAGCACACAACATACACCGATCAGCCATAACATTATAAAACCACCTGCCTAATATTGTGTAGGTCCTCCTCTCCTTGTGCCGCCAAAAACAGCTCTGACACGTCGAGGCACGGACTCTACAAGACCTCTGAAGGTGTGCTGTGGTATCTGGTACTAAAACGTTAGCAGATCCTTTAAGTCGTTCGTGTAAGTTGTGAGGTGGGGCCTCCATGGATTGGATTTGTTTGTACAGAACGTCCGACAGACGCTCGATCGGATTATGATCTGGGGAATTTGGAGGGCGAGTCAACACCTTGAACTATTTGTCATGTTCCTCAAGGCGTTCCTGAACCATTTGAGCCGTGTATTTGGTCTGCAACGATGTTTAGGTAGGCGATACGTGTCAAAGTAACATCCAGATGAATGCCAGGACACAAGGTTTCCCAGCAGAACATTACCCAGAGCATCACACTTCCTCCACCAGCTCACCTTCTTCCCATAGTACATCCTGGTGCATCTCTTCCCCAGGTAAGTGACACACACACACACACGTGGCTGTCCACACGATGTAAAGAAAGCGTGATTCATCAGACCAGGCCACCTTCTTCCACTGCTCCATGGTCCAATTGTCGATGGCAGTGGGCAAGGGTCTGCATGTGTACGCTGACCGGTCTGCAGATACACAGCCCCATACGCAGCAAGCTGTGATGCACTGTGTGTTCTGACTCCTTTCTATCAGAGCCAGCGTTAACCTTTTCAGCAATTTGTGCTACGGCAGCTCTTATGTAGGATCGGACCAGACCCTGCCCAGTCCCACGCATGTATTGGTTGACTAGGCTAAATAGCGTTAGCTAATATAGTAATGTATGACCAGCTGGTTAGCTAAAGACGCAAACAAGTTTAGCTTATGATCATGGAGCACATCACAACAACAACTTTGGTGAACGATGTGGCACGTAAAAGATATTACTCGGGTCTCTATGGCAAATGAGCAGCATGTAAATGGAATAGCCCGGAAAAGAAATCTGCTCGTCCTGTGCACGATTTTTGTCTAACCCTGAGTCATGGCTTACAGTAATGGTTTCTCTAAACTAGTGCATTTGTTGTCTTTTGTCTTGAGTGCATGATGACTTCCTTAACTGATTAAAGCTAGCTTATAAATAATAATCTTTACTGTCTGAGATCATGATAGGCACTTTATCCTGGTCTGGACTGCATCTGGATCCTATCCCATGAACTCTTTGGTGTGAACCACTGATCTACTATATAAAACTGGATAGCTCATAAAATTCTAAACTGCCAGCAGTAGGTGTAGCCACCGGAAGTGCTCTGGCGGCCATTTTACGATTCCGTACCGACAGAGAGCGCAGACCGATAACGTCGAAAACCGTCAAGATGACCCGATGTGCTGCTTTTAACCACAAAACAACGTTTGCTAAAAGATCTGGCGGAAGAGCCGATGTGTTGTAATTTATACAGACCGTGTACCTATTAAGCACAAATACATCGTTATCCGCATGTAGAGTGCGGATACCGATCATAATCTTTAATAATCAGCAATACAAATATAACATCAAAGTGTATACAATACCCCTTTTCAAAGCCAAAGTACCCAATAGTGTTTTTATAGAGATTTCTCTGTTAAAATATCAGCTTTTGTGGTCAAACGATAAGAACGTAGAACTTAGCAACAACCTACGGCTAAATGCTAAACACTAACACTTAAACACTTAAGCACTAAAACCAACACAGTTAAACACCAACACTTCAACACTACTGTAATCTACCGAGGGAGAAGATACTGAAAATAACGGATAAAAAGTGCGCGAGAATAAAACGAACCGGTCCTGGAAGGTAAATAAAAACACGTGTGTAAGAATGTCCTGGTGTATATTAACTGTGTGTGTGTGTGTGTGTGTGTGTGTGTGTGTGTGTGTATGTGTGAGAGAGAGAAATCTCTGTAAAAACACCAAAATGAACCCCACGTCATCTCCATTGAGAACGAGTTTATATAAATATTACTATTTATATGGTTATATATATATATAGATCAGTGATTACGACCCCTAGTGAGTTCATAATGTTAGGGAATACAAAGATGGCAGCGCAGTTGCTTCACTGTTGGTGACGTCATGAGCTATTCAGTTTTATATATATATATATATATATATATATATATATATATATATATATATATATATATATATATATATATATATATATATAAGCGAGAGAGAGAGAGAGCGATCAGTGGTGGGAATACACTCAGGATGGGACAGTAGGATGGGACTAGAGAACCCATAGGAAACTCACACAGACACACAGAAGAGGGTGAAGCCAGTTCAGAGACATTCCTGTAAATCAGAGGCGTCTCTCAGGGACACAGGAACAGAGGAGCATTGTGAGGACCTGGAATGAAGACATGACGACTGAATGTTTTATTTGTCCACATGAGAGAGAGAGAGAGAGAGAGAGAGAGAGAGAGAGAAAGAGCTACAGTAGAAAGAGAAAGAACACAAACATTGTATAAAATGAGTGAACTTAGCACACCCTGTGAGAGCACTTAGAGTGTGAAAAGGGAGGCTTAATCTGTTCAGCATTCAACACACAGTGAATTAAGGAAACAGAATGAGGCACACACAATAGAGCACTTAAATCCATCAACATGCTTTCCTGAGTGTGCGTGTGTGTGTGTGTGTGTGTGTGTGTGTGTGAGAGAGAGAGAGAGAGAGAGAGAGAGAGAGAGAAGGACCATTACTGGCCATTATTAGTATGCTACAAAATCCATTTTCTTTATACCACAGTGCTGGTGAATTCTCGAATCAGGAGGTGCTGATTGATTTTTCTCTGTAACACAATAAGTTGTGTATGAGGGGGAAAAAGCCTGATGAGGGAAACTGCTAAAACGCAAGTCAAACGTTTTGCAGATGTACAATAAATGTAACCATAAGCGGTTTAAAAGTGTATCGTTATTTTTCAGTAATGAAATTAAAATGGTAATTATCGGCAAACTTCTATGGTATAAGAGGAATAAAACACTTCAGGACATGCTGTTATGGGAAAACAATCCATTTCAGGGTAGTAATGGCCTGACGTGAATCATCACACCACCGTGGCGTGGGTTATTCGGTTTTTTTGGTGATTTTTGGGCAGAAAACTACTTGAATCGAAGAGGGATTTGGCTGTATGTGCGTTGCGATGACGTCGCATGACGTGTCGGCCCAAATCTGGGGAAAATCTGAGAATGTTGCAGAGTTTCCTTGATTTTGCATCAATTTCAGCGATCGCAAAATTGCTAAATCCTGGCGGGACTGATTATCGTCCTATAACAGCCCACCCTGAAATGTTTTATGAATTACTTATTGCTGTAAAAACCCATCCATCCATCCATCCATCCATCTTCTATACCGTTTCAGCTTATCCCAGGGACCATGGGGCACAAGGTGGGGTACACCCTGGATGGGGTGCCAATCCATCGTAGGGCACATTCACACTCCCATTCATACACTACGGACACTTTGGGCATGCCAATCAGCTTACCATGCATGTCTTTGGACTGAGGGAGGAAACCGGAGAACCCAGAGGAAACCCTCGCAGCACGGAGAGAACGTGCAAACTCCACACACACAGGGCAGCGTTGGGAACCGAACCCCCGACCCTGGAGGTGTGTATGAACTTCTTGCATACCATTCTGTGTGTTTTTATTACAACCACTAGAGGTGCTGTTGTGCTCGATTACACAAAAATACAAAATTACAGAAAATGATCTCATATGGTAAAGAGGAATCCTCACTGTGGACTGTGGTTTAATAAAACCCCAAAACGTGTTACCAAACTTACCACACGCTCAATGGGACTTGGTATTTTTGTGTGTGGGGATTTTTTTTGTTGTTGTTGTTGACATTCACATGGTAACATTTTAACATAGAGTAGAGTCGAGGTTTCAGTGTTAACAGGAAGTGGTTGTAGTTTAATCGCGGGTTAAATTTAAACCCTATATAAGGACTGAAGACAGTGTGAGAGCTGATGAGGAAGAGAAGACAAGCAGCAACATTACAGCACACCGAGTAGCACACTCCGACATTAGAGCCAGGAATTATTCACCCTGAAGCCAAGATACTAAAAGGACTAAAAAGATTATCCATGTTTTATAAATCTTGCAGCGTATTTTCAGTCCCACAGCCAGAGTGAGTGCCTACTGTATATGACTCATCCCAACATAACACAACATTAATGTCATGAACATTTTCATATTTATTTATTACAGTATACTACCACACCTCTATATATGGATATGAAAGCGAGAAACCAAAAACATCGTTGGATTAGACCAAGATTAGATTAAACTGTGCTCACAGACAGTCCAGAATTTGTCGTTTTAAGATTTATTATTTTGAGGTCTGTTTCACTTCTTTAAAAAACAAAACAAAAAACAAAGCTATAAAATTGATCTTAAATCTTAATTCTAGGTAATGGAGTAGCAGGATTTAAGGCAATCTAAATTGACTCTAAAACAAAACCCAGGATTATAGAAAGGCTTAAAGGATTGAAGGAAACGTCGAAAGTTAGAAGTGCGATTAAAAGTGCGTCCTAACTGAAACTGAAATCTTAGTTGAAAAGAGAGGAAGAGGACTTCATTTTAGTGTGCTGCAAAACTAAAAACCAGGATTACACGGTATAGTTTAAATGCAATCCTGATCGTTTTGTAAACATGGTTTGAAGGTTTAAAGCTTAATATAGGATAATCCAGGTCTTTCCAGAGGTTCTCTGGGAGTCGATCCCATTTCAAACACCCCGCCCTCCTCATTGAAATCCTCGTCTTGTACATCATGGCGCTTACCTACGTAGTGGAAAGCAAACCACTGCGTAAGAGAACTCTAAGTAAAAGACCTGAACCCAAGCATTTTGCATGTTACCCAACTACCAACTCTTTTATCACACAGGAAGTTGAAATTTCCAGCTAAGGTTATCCATCAACCATCTGGTATACTGACATCAGCAGCCTCTGACTTTACTGCTTACATTTGAGCAACAGCTGTACGTTGTACATTTCGCTTTGAAACCAAATCTCCCGCCATGGTCTTGTCAGTCAGTTTGCCTCACTCTCGCCATGTGATAAACGAAGTCTGACTCCTGCTGATCTGTGCTGCGACTCTGATTCATTCGGATCATGCTGAAGTGAGCAGACGCGTACAGTTTTTAACCGTAGCGTCCGTTCTCTAACTGAACTAAATGATTTTTATTACTATAAAAAAAAACGAAGGGGACGGGGGTTGGCGGTGCCACTGTCGGCAAGTGATGTAATCAGTGTTTGGCCAATCACTGGTAACACCGACTATCGTAGCAAGCCTAATACCCACACGTCCAGGGTCGGGGGGTCGATTCCCACCGTGGCCCTGTATGTACAGTGAGGGAAAAAAGTATTTGATCCCCTGCTGATTTTGTACGTTTGCCCACTGACAAAGAAATGATCCGTCTATAACTTTAATGGTAGATTTATTTGAACAGTGAGAGACAGAATAACAACAAAAAAATCCAGAAAAACGCATGTCAAAAATTTTATAAATTAATTTGCATTTTAATGAGGGAAAAAAGTATTTGACCCCCTCTGCAAAACATGACTTAGTACTTGGTTTAAAAACCCTTGTTGGCAATCACAGAGGTCAGACGTTTCTTGTAGTTGGCCACCAGGTTTGCACACATCTCAGGAGGGATTTTGTCCCACTCCTCTATGCAGATCTTCTCCAAGTCATTAAGGTTTCGAGGCTGACGTTTGGCAACTCGAACCTTCAGCTCTCTCCACAGATTTTCTATGGGATTAAGGTCTGGAGACTGCCTAGGTCACTCCAGGACCTTAATGTGCTTCTTCTTGAGCCACTCCTTTGTTGCCTTGGCCGTGTGTTTTGGGTCATTGTCATGCTGGAATACCCATCCACGACCCATTTTCAATGCCCTGGCTGAGGGAAGGAGGTTTTCACCCAAGATTTGACAGTACATGGCCCTGTCCATCGTCCCTTTGATGCGGTGAAGTTGTCCTGTCCCCTTAGCAGAAAAAAACCCCCAAAGCATAATGTTTCCACCTCCATGTTTGACGGTGGGGATGGTGTTCTTGGGGTCATAGGCAGCATTCCTCCTCCTCCAAACACGGTGAGTTGAGTTGATGCCAAAGAGCTCCATTTTGGTCTCATCTAACCTCAACACTTTCACCCAGTTGTCCTCTGAATCATTCAGATGTTCATTGGCAAACTTCAGCGGGCATGTATATGTGCTTTCTTGAGCAGCGGACCTTGCGCGCGCTGCGGAATTTCAGTCCTTCACGGCATAGTGTGTTACCAATTGTTTTCTTGGTGACTATGGTCCCAGCTGCCTTGAGATCATTGACAAGATCCTCCCGTGTAGTTCTGGGCTGATTCCTCACTGTTCTCATGATCAATGCAACTCCACGAGGTGAGATCTTGCATGGAGCCCCAGGCCGAGGGAGATCGACAGTTCTTTTGTGTTTCTTCCATTTGCGAATAATCGCACCAACTGTTGTCCCCTTCTCACCAAGCTGCTTGGCAATGGTCTTGTAGCCCATTCCAGACTTGTGTAGGTCTACAATCTTGTCCCTGACATCCTTGGAGAGCTCTTTGGTCTTGGCCATGGTGGAGAGTTTGGAATCTGATTGATTGATTGCTTCTGTGGACAGGTGTCTTTTATACAGGTAACAAACTGATATTAGGAGCACTCCCTTTAAGAGTGCGCTCCTAATCTCAGCTCGTTACCTGTATAAAAGACACCTGGGAGCCAGAAATCTTTCTGATTGAGAGTGGGTCAAATACTTTTTTCCCTCATTAAAATGCAAATTAATTTATACAATTTTTGACGTGCGTTTTTCTGGATTTTTTTGTTGTTATTCTGTCTCTCACTGTTCAAATACAACTACCATTAAAATTATAGACTGATCATTTCTTTGTCAGTGAACAAACATACAAAATCAGCAGGGGATCAAATACTTTTTTCCCTCACTGTATATATATATATATAGTGTCATTCAGCACAACCAGAACTCCTATTTTCAGTGGCAGTGAATAGCATTACTCATTACTACACTGTGTGTCCTTGGTGAGACCCCGGGTCAACCCATTGTTGTAACATAAAATAACTTTCGTGGTACACAACGTCAGCATAACAGCCAAACGCCAATCACTAAGCCAATATATCGTGCCACACTATGTCACCATGCCCCATATGGGCTTCATATTCCTATTGTTAGGAAGCCTGGGACTTTTCGCTCATTCTTCTGGCTGAAGAACAATTCATGACCTCACTTAACCTCTAATGTAACAAAAACTCTCCCTGGTCAGTTCAATTCAATGCTCGGTCTATGTCTGTCTCTCTCTCTTTATATGTCTTCACACTTCATATGATTGTTCCGTGCACACTCATGCAAAAAAAAGAAGTCGCACCTTCAGAAAGAACATTCTGTTTCCATGTCAAAGTGTGACATTGAAAAAAAAAAAGTGAGAGCTTGCAAAAAGTACTTCCTCTTCGTCATGCGTATCAAGTTTCTAGGGTTTTTGATCTAAACACTGTGAGTAAAAATGTGTGTAAAATCTAGAAAATCTATGTACCGTATGTATTTGGCTATATATTAGAAAATGGCTAACAAATGTGAAACATGAAACATAAAACTTTGGACACTGGGACAAAATTCTATACAGAGCTAGCTAGTTATCTTGCAAATTTTTTGGAAAGTGTTAACAAATGTTTATAATTCATGGTTGCTAATTTGTGAGGTTTATTTAAGAAGACCTTTCTTATCTGGCTTTATTTAGATTTGCCAAACTGGGAAAGTATACGGGGGGGGGGGAATGTAGTACTGTAGTAACTGCTACTAATGCAACATCATACACAGGTTATTTAAAGCAAATAACACATCAGCAAGGCAATTTATAAATCTATTTAGCTTAGTAATAAGGAAGCTGGAAAAAAAAATATACTAGCTGGCCATTCTGTACCGAGCTAGCTAATTATCTAGCAAACATTTGGACAACCATTAGTAAATGTTTACGACGGTTATAATTGACTAATGTATAGTGAGGTTATCTAAAAAGTCTCTCCTTATATAGCAATAATCTGTAGACTGTCTAGTTAGCTAGCTATCGTGGCTAACTAACAAACTAATGCCAGTGTATACTCTTTAAATCAGTGAGATCAAGCTGAACAGAGACATTATTGGGGTCCTGTTGATTCAAAATATGTTGTCATTGGTTTTCAATTGATCCTGGTTTATATCTTTATATTTAAAAAAAATAATAATAAATTATATATAGACAATTAGTAAACATGGCAGCTAGAAATAACTAGCAAGTGAATATGTTTGACAGAGTGATTTCAAACATTTTGGAACACTTATCAAACCTGTAAAGGATAACTTTATCATTCTGAGTGCTTATATATCCCTCATGGAACTTTTAATGGTTTTAATGGGAATTGTATCGGTTTTAATGGGATCTTTAACTGTTTAATGGTCCGTTGTGGGTCTCTACTGGTAATTTGTTGCCTTCTATTGGTGGCATGTTATGTCTCGTGGATACCATGAGGGACCAATAATGGTAATGGTTTTAATGGTTAGCTGATGGTTTGTAATGGTATTTGTAGTGGAAACCATTCGAATTTCTGTGATGGTTTCTACTGTTTGTTTGCTTTTTCAGCTTGGCAGTGTTACGACTTTCAATCCGAATAACATTACTAATAAAGTGCACCATGACCTCACGCTAAAACACAACACAAGGAATGAAATTGAAACCAAACGAGACTCTTAATAACTAAAGTGGTTAATGCGACAGGAGATTCTCTAACACCCCTGGTGGTACTCTCAGTTACCACGTGTTATTAGCAATTGGTTATTAAATTGATTAGCAATTCAACAGGTCTTCTTACCAGAGGCCAAAACAATGGGATTTCTGCCTGTTTTGGTTGTGCACGTGTTCAGTGTTGAATTTATTTGTGATGTGACGCTCCACAGTAGTGGTTAATGCCTCATATGGATGTAGACACTCAAGGCTTTGAGAATTTGCAATTTTTCATGTTTTTCTTTTAAAAAAAAAAAAAAAAAAAAGTTTTAAACTAGGTTTAAATGTAATTTTATTGTGACAGCTGTGTACGGTGTTTAACTATATCTCTGTCCCAATGTTATCGTGCAGAGCAGCTAAACACCGAGTACTCGATACTCTACATACAGAAACCCAACCATGTCCTGAATAATCTTATAACAGACTCGGGCGATAAATTAATCTTTTTTTTTTGTTTTTTTTTTGAAAATGTCCATTAAGTCGATTTCCGTTCTGCCGGTGGAATGAAACGCCAGTGTACTGCGAGAAAGGATTGAGGCTGTTTAATAAAGTAATAAGGAAGCTAGAGTCATGCGTTTGTTTTTGTTTTTTTCAGTTCAACCTGTGTTTGATCGGTTTTATCATCATATAAAATCACGTCTAAAGCATCAGTTATGTCAGTTATTGTTCTGTTTTTTTAAAATTCGATCCAATGTTAAGAAAGACATTGAGACAGAAATGAGAAAGATCAACACTCTGATGAGTAATGGTGAGTTACTGTCATCGAGGTTGTATGTATTTTCAGCCCTTTTATTTTTATAGCCATGGAGACTCATACCATCACAACTCCCTCGTAGAGACACCCCCACCTCCAGAGGGGCAGGACTCAGATGGCTTTCACTTCCTACCCTCTGAAACCCTCCTCTTTTCATTTCAGCATTTCAGACAGTAAGATATACATAGAGTTAGGCAAGCGCTGGAGAACCTTGTGCTATTTTGTTGTCTTTCGTGTGTGTTAACATTGCACTGGTAGACAAAAATAACTAGTAGTGATTGTGTAATCCTTTATTTTAATGACTGAGAGCAGGTTTTAATCAGTGGTCAGTGTGTTCACTCTGGACTTGTTTTATTTCTGCTCACCATGAGGTGCCTGTATCTGCTGTTTCTGGGTGAGTCACATCCTCTATTTTGGGTTTGTGTTTCTGTGGTAGTAGTTACGGCTTTTAAATCATGCTCCGCATTGCGAATGTCACAGGTGTGGTGTGACCGATCAGACCATGAATATTATTAAGACTGAAGTGAATGTATATGCAGTCTACAGTATGTAACGAATAACACTCTCCATGTCATGCTGGTATCGGAAAATAATCAGTGACACTACTCGGTGTGAACTGGTGTTACTGTTAGTACCTCAGTCATGATTATTTTCCTTGAACAACATGCCCTGAACTGTTTCCCTCCTCTTATACCACAACAGTTTTGTCACCTATGACCGATATTGTTTAATTTCTTAAAGAACAGTACGTTGTATTCTTACTCTTCTGTTTAATGTTGTGAAACATCCCACTCACACTTATGCAACACTTTAGCTGTAATCAGCTGTGCCCTCACCAGCCTCTCTTTTTTCTTCCTCTTGAAGCAATAAGATAAAAAAAAAAAAATGTAAAAACGCACGTCCTGACGACTTTCCAAATGATGGACACTGGAGACTCCTTCCATGAATGTGAAATAAACACCTGTGGGAAGTTTCACCACATCACCGACTATATACCTATGCTAAATAATAACATGTTTTAAAAATGTGCTTATTATTAGACTTAGATCATACAGCGCGACCGCCATACAGGTCCATGTGTACTGTAAGTTGTTACTATAGAAACATTAACGTGTCGGAACGATAAAACGCGTTAGTAATGCGAAGGCACTAGTGTCAGAGCTGCTGTTCTAGAAAATTAATCAACACCCTCTGACCGATCCGAATCGAGAATTCTACAGGTATAATATGGAATTGCGTGCATTTAAAAGATGCTTGGACTATTTTTTTGTGCCACAAAATGCACAAAAATAATAATAAAAATGACGTGATGTCTACCGGGAGCCATTTTGCTCTTTAGCGAGTGAATTTATGCGCAACATCTGCGACTTTACAAGCGTCTTCAAAGCTGCAGGCAGTGAAACTAGAACTGAGTGAACAGCAGAGGAAAATATGATGTCGGTTCAGACTGTGGGCAAGATTTTTCTTTCCGTTTTTTTTCTTCTTCTTTTTTTTCTTTTTACTTTCTGTGATCTCGAGTGATACGAGCGAGCAATCTGTTCTCATGATCTGACCTTTTTCTGACGCTTTTAATGCATCTTTCGTATCTTACTTCTTTCAATGTTTCTCTCTCCAACACACCCACACACTGCGGGTCATGACATTACGGGACGATGACAAACCAAATGTGTGTTTCTCAGGGGAATTCAAAAGAGCAGCTGTGAAAGAAATGACAGGTTGGGGGTGGGGAGGGGGGGGAAAAAAAAACAGTTGTGAGGTCAGCTCTGGAGATTGTATGAAGATTGGTGTGTAGTTAGATAGCGTAGTCTTTCTACACTGACTAGACCTTAAAGTAAATATGAGTGGAGATGCAGAAAGGTGTAGTAAGAGCAATAGCGAATAAAACACCCGATATCGTTATTTTATACTGTAGGAAAAAATATATCACCAATGGTGTGGTGCGACACAGCAGAGTAACTCATACCACCCCAAAGGTCATTATTTTAACAGTAACAGTAGTGTTCTATCACAGGCAGGTGAGTTTATATTCAATTCAAATCAATCGTATTTGTATAGCGCTTCTTAGCAATGGACATTTCTATATATTTCAGCCTCACAGAAATCTATAGATTCAGGATATAGATTTTAAATGTGTGAATTTATCCCTAATGAGCGAGCCGGTGTTGACGGTGACGTGGAAAAAACTCCCTGAGACGATATGAGGAAGAAACCATGAGAGGAACCGGACTCAAAACGGAACCTCATCTGGGTGACAACGGATAGTGCGATTACAAATAATTTCCTTCTGTAACTGTGCGCTTTGTAGTCAAATCGTGCAATTGTGTTTCCAGGAAATTGATTCTAGTTTACACTATAATGAAGTCTTAGCAACCGTTCACTGATGGAGGCTTGAGTGCAAAACTGTTGGTGGCGCAATTGTAGTTCTTAAGCTATCATAGCAATTGCAGTCTAAAGCCATCTTCATGGTTATATCTGTTTATAGCTGCTTTACTTGTTTCATAGCGGTTCCACAACATCAAACGTAGTGATAAATATATTATTTAAAAAAAAGTAAAAAAAATGTAAAAAGTTTTTTAAAAATTTGAAAAAAGCTGATTGCTTTAGTATAAGAAAATGAAAAACATTTCAGGATGTGGTGTTATAGAAAAAATAATCCACTTCTGTGTGGTGACTGTAATTCCTCTTCATCGCACCATGCCTTCCTTGATAATTCTTCTATAACAGGACATCGCCAAGTGTTGTATTCCATACACGTAACACGAGTACAACGAATACGTATTGATAAAGTTTAGTATGCCCTTTAAAATAAATTTTATATAAGTGTTTATATTAAATTTACTTAGCTGATATATTTGGAATCGAGCAGGAAACGAAATGAACTGCACATAATCTGAAACTGTACAAGTGGATCCAAAGCTCTACGGTGAAATGGTCTCTGTGTGTTGGGATGGTTTCCAAGTATTTGCACGCTCGCTAAAATCAATCCTATTCCGCACGGATAAAAGGGAACGCGTGGGGATTTTTAGAGCGTCGCGTTCTCAAATTACACCCGAGCGAAAACCATGGAAAACACTAGTGACGCAAGTGCATGAGGTATAGTACAGGCATTTTCCTGTGTGAGGCACATGGGCAGTGCAGTTGCACTGTGGTCAGTGTGTTCACAGTAAAAAGTGTTAAAAAGCATTCAGTAAGTGTTATAACCGAGCACAGCCCTGTTTCTGTAAATGTGTTGTTGGTGTGTTTTACAAAGTGTTGTAACGATCGCATTGTTCTTCTTTTATGTTTTATCTTTTCATTTCACAAGTCACCGTGAGCACGCTGTTACTATAGAAACAATACTTTTTCTATTTTTTTCTATTTTTTATTTTTTTGTTTTTTTATTTTATTTTTTAATAGCATACCCTGCACCTGAACTATCTCAGAGCTCCTATTAAAGAAAATTCATCAAATGATTAATCGATACGATTCAAGAATCAACAGCACTGTGGAATGAGTGTATACGAAGCTGGCAAGTTACCTAATATCCATTGCACATAAGCACCAAGTTTCCTTTGTGGTTAAAACTACCCAGAGTTACTTTGAATACAATGTTGTAGATAGTACAATTGACCATGACGAGATACTATTGCTCTGTTCTACTCTAACTTGGGCGCATGTCTAACTTGACCAGCGGTCTGTTCTCTCGGCCGGCAGGAAGATCCGCCTGTACGTTTCTGACCCGACAGCTGTTTCTCAGGAACAATCAGAGGAAGATAGAGTGGGATAAATGTTGTTTTTACTGAGCCCGCAGGCAGCTTTGCCTGCTCAGATGCCAGGATAAAAATCCACAAAAGATCCGCTTAACTGTAAAACAGATAACGCTCCAAAAAAAACAAGTCAGGCCCCAAAAAGAAGTGGGCAGAAGAGATGATCTCCTAATAGGTGAACTCCATATAAGGGAAAAGAGTATTAATATTCCTCAGCCATCTCATTTCTGTTTCCTATGAAGAGATCAGACCTGCTTCAAGCGATGTGATTAAACCATGCAGTAAGGAGTGAGAATAAATATTACTGCATGGCTACTACATGTTAAGTCTACCAGATATCCAGTACACCCAGATTGTTATCGCAGACGTCTGCTTTAAGACGGCATGTGAAGCCTGGCCCTCCATAAAATTCAATGGAACCGCTCTGGTTTTCTTCCACAGGAGCCAGGAGAAGCTCTAGCAATAGAACTGCATTGATCCACGGCTTCAGTGGAATCCTAAGCACACTTTGTTTTAATAGAGGAAAGTTTAACGCTCATTGTTCAACTGACTTTTAATGCTTTATTTTGGGTCTGGAAACACGGTTTCACCGCGAGTCGACGAGGCTATCTCGGGTGGGGCTTGCACTGAAAAATATCTCAGTTTTTACAGTGCTTCCAGTCTTTGCTTGTCCTGCCAGGACATTTTTATGGCATTTGGCAGACGCCCTTATTCAGAGCGATTGCATTTATACGACTCATTTATACAACTGAGCAATTGAGGTATTCAAGGGCCTTGAACTCCTGACCTTCTGATCAGTAACCCAGAGCCTTTAACCACTGAGCCACCACTGCCCGGGACACATGGCTTCTCCATATGATGATTGATCTCTGATCTCTCGAAGTGGCAGAAGATCATTACAAACTTCAAATCGATGAGATGGTAATGAACACGACTGACCAACTAAAACATATCAGAGTGCTCCGAGCTGCAGTAGTGGCCAGTAGCTCAATCCATAACTGTTTTACGCCACTAGAATAGCTTGTTATTGTATCCCTGTCATTTGTAAATATTGTAAATAAACTGTAAGAATAAAGTTCTGCCATAAAAACACCTGACCAAGACCAAGTTTAATTCAAATTCAGGGAATAAAAACAGGTTAATGGGTACTGATTAGTTTCTCCTGCATTAGTTAATACATTTAACTTTGCAGCAAAAACCTACACAAGATCAGTTGATAATCCCACACAATAATCAGTTGATCTTGGCTTTCAATTGACTCAGGTGTGGCTTCTGCTTGGTTGGAATGAAAACCTGCACCCATACCGGCCCTGTCCGGATAAGATTGCTCACCCCAGGTTTAGTGAATAATTTGTAGATTTCCAAAGCATATTACTGTTAAGTCTTACATGATGCCATCTCACTGAGCGTCCTGCTATATACGTCCCAACACGTGACCTGAGATCTGTCAGGAATAGTCTCTGTAAAATACCGACATAATGGAATACCAGTTTTCATGAAGCTCAGTATAATGCAGGATCGTTGTTATTGTTTGTTTGTTTCCATTTAATTAAAAGTCCTTCCTCTGTTTTGGTATTTATAGTTCATGTACTTTCATTTCATTATTTTAAAAATCTTTTCATTACTTAATTCTTTATTACATTACTATATATTGTATATATTGAGATACCACATGTATGAAAAGTGCTCGATAAAAAAAGTTTATGTTATTAATAGTAATAGTAGTAATAATAATAACAACAACAACATCAACAACAACAACACAGACACCCTGTTGTATCCTGAGCTAAAGGTAAATCTTTTCCTGCAGGTGTTCTGTTAGCCGAACTGAACGATGAGACTGCTGCAGTAACATGTGCTCCTGGACAAAAATCTTCAGACATGTCCTGTATAGGTATGAACAAACCTGCAACATATATTAGAAGGATTTTTTAAATGCTGACTTTTCTATCTTCGATCATAATTTGATACATTTTTTCATACACTTTAAGACTGAGCTGATGTCATCTGTGTTACTTGTTACCTTTTAATTGTAATACACAGAGTTTATCCAGCAAACAGCAATGTGCTCAGTCACATACAAGTTTCATTATATGAACTGATTTATTGTCAGACCCGTGTGGAATCAGAAGAATCGAATCTGTCTCGTTCTATTCTTCTTCTTTCTTTTTTTACACCCACTCTTTGAGACTTCGTTTCTGTTCTGCATATTAGAAATAATACAGGAATAAATTAAAGTGTTTACATGATTCTGTTTTTGTCAGTTTCTTCATCCTACAGTGAATGTGTTTATTGTTCATTTGTGATCTACATCCTATGAAACAGATGAAGACGAGTGTGAGGACGAGCCATGTGGTAAGAGTGCAACTTGCGTCAACACACAAGGCAGCTACTACTGTCAGTGTGTAACGGGGTTCTGGATAAATAAAGACAAAGTTAATTTCACTGGAGAGGAAGGTGTAGAATGCAAAGGTCAGTATGTGTGTAATATTCACTGGGTTTTGTTTTCCTGTATTAACGATGCACTAAGGATAAACCTGAACCTCTGCTCTTGTTCTTTTCTCTCAGACATTAATGAATGTCGGGAATTGAACAACATCTGTGGCCCTAATACTGACTGCAGTAACTCCGCTGGTTCCTTTTACTGCACGTGTCGTTCGGGTTTTATGGCCAGCAACGGACAGGAGCGGTTTAATGCAAGCCAAAGTGTTACATGCAAAGGTGAGGTGTGAATTAACTTGGGGGATAAAAGCAACCAGCAAGATGACTTGTTTTTATTAATAATTTCATAGTTCTCCTTAACCCTGGTGTAAATGTATGATCTGAAATGACAGTAATAAGTTCACTTCCATGTCTAACTAACAGACAGGTCGAAATATGACCGTTTATCAGGGATTTATGAAACATACTTGTATATTTTCTGTGCATTTTTTTTATAGACTCTCACATGTAGAGTATTATTGTATTTACCATAATCTGGTAGTAAATATTCATCAGGAGGCTCCTTAGAGCTGCATTTAATGTATTAAACATCATGTATTCAATCAGTATACACTACATTACCCTACATGTAAGGAGTAAAAAAAAATACTGACTACGAGCTGTTAGGAAATAAATCAGCGGCGTGGTGGGATGATGAAGCGGAATTACTGTTACCAACCCAAAGTGTATTATTCCTCTTAATATAACAGCAGTTATACTAGACATTTGTATTAATTAAATAACAATACATTGTACTGTTTTTAAAAATCCATTTACAGTTACATTTAATGTTATGGAACATCTGCAAAGCATGTTAGTTACTGTTATCGCTTACGTTACAGCAGTTATAGACAATCGCTCTTTGACCCGCCTCTCGTTAAGTTAATAAGATGAGAGAATGTTAAATCTCCTTCATTACGCACTTCAGGAATTCATAATTGTGTGCGTAAATTAATATGGACCCAATGGCAAGTATTAAATTTGCGTAAATCACTAGCTGAAAATCAAATTATATATCATTCACGAAGTTCTAGTAATGAGAAGTTTATGTGACGTTGTCTCTAAATGAGCAAAGTGTTTCCTAAAATGATGACAATATTGCTGCATCAAAGTGGGCTTCACATTAGATACTATAATCTATCCGAACAAACTTTGTCTTGAATTAGACGGCGCTACTGTGAGAACTGTACCGATATAGAAAATGAATGAACATATTCTGACCAATCAGATTAAAGAATTCAGCAGTGCAGTGGTATAAGCCTATCACAAATATAATTATTACATTTTTAAAATTAAATTATATCATTATAATACATGATATTTAAAAAATGAGAGCATTTTAAAAATGTATTTAAAAGTAAAAGTACTACAATTTGTTTTCATTTATTTTTAATATGGGGGGGGGTCAATTAAGAAGTTATTTACAAATATAGATCTGATATAAAATTAGGGAAAGAATGCATATGTCTCTGAGTTTTTACTAATAGACGAAAGAATGCATGTTTTCCGTTCGTGTTTCCCTTATGGTTCGTTTTTAATGGTGAACCCCTGCTCTTGTTCCTGTCTTTGCAGACATCGACGAGTGTCTTAACAAGGGCATCTGTGGCCCTAATGCTGAGTGCAGTAACACAAACGGCTCCTATTACTGCACGTGTCTTTCTGGTTTTATGGCCAGCAACAGACAGGAGCGGTTTGATGCAAGCCAAAGTGTTACATGCAACGGTGAGGTGTGAATTAACTTGGGGGATAAAAGCAACCAGCAAGATGACTTGTTTCTGTTAATAATTTCATAGTTCTCCTTAACTCTGGTGTAAATTTATGATCTGAAATGACAGTAATACGTTCACTTTCATGTCTAACTAACAGACAGGTAGAAATGTGACAGTTTATCAGGGATTTGTTGCATACAAAACCAAAGCTATCAAATAAAATCCAATTCAAACTTGGGATTCGAACTTGGATGTGTAAAATATCACGCACAGCACCCCTAGCGGTCATTAGCCTGCAATAACAGTTTCCAATAACAGTGCATCCCAAAATGTTTTATTCTCAATATACATCAGCGATTTCCCAACACTTAGAATTTAAATTAAGTAATAAATGAAACATATAGCTTTTTAACCATTTATTTACACATTTAATTTTGTGAAACATCACAAGGGAAGTTAATTCCTGTTATGACTCACGTTGTACTGTAGCTGCTGTAAATAGGCATTAAGTCATCAAATTCTCTTCTCTTCTCTTCTCTTCTCCCCCCCCCCCCCCCCCCTCTCTCTCTCGGTTAAAAACAAAACAAGTTGTTTGGATGAGTTACTATAGAAACAATAGTGTATCAGAGCAAACATTGTCTTGAATAGATGGCACTACTGTGAGAACTGTACTGAAATAGAAAATTAGTGAACATATTCTGACCAATCAGATTAAAGAATTCAGCAGTGCCATGGTATAAGCTTATAACAAATATAATTATTACATTTTTAAAAAACATTAAATTATGTAATTATCATTTTTTCCTGCTAATGCATTTCTCGATCCTTTATATACACTTTGCATGTCTGCAGTCATCCTGGTGATGGATGAAAAAGGGATTTAATATTTGCATAACCTCTTATTTATAGCCCAGGAATACCGGATTTCTGAAAAATGAGGGCATTAAAAAATATATATTTCAAAGTAAAAGTACTACCATTTGTTTTCATTCATTTTAAATATTCTCAATTCGTGTCAATAGAGAAATTCTTACAAAATTTAGAGCTTATATCAAAGAAAGAGGTTCTTCGATAACAGATACGTGTTTTCTTGTATTATTGGATCGTATAATTGTTAAATCGTCGTGTCTAATGTTTTTAGAAATTATTTTATAGTATGCTTTCTGCTCAGTATTTCTGACGTTGATTTAAAAAAAAAAAAAAACCGAATACAACCTAATGTGACGCAATTCATTCATATGAATTTATATTTGCCTCTGAGTTTTTACAAATAGACGAAGGAATGTGAGAAAATTCATTTAGGATTTGTGGACAGCATACAGACTGCCATAACACAATTGAACACAATCCTGCATGTTTTCCGTTCGTGTTTCCCTTATGGTTCGTTTTTAATGGTGAACCCCTGCTCTTGTTCCTGTCTTTGCAGACATCGACGAGTGTCTTAACAAGAGCATCTGTGGCCCTAATGCTGAGTGCAGTAACACAAACAGCTCCTATTACTGCACGTGTCTTTCTGGCTTTGTCGCCAGCAACGGACGGGAGCGGTTTAATGCAAGCCAAAATGTTAAATGCAACGGTGAGATGTGAATCTGAAGCAAGATTTTATTTACTTGCATTATTGTGTTCATTGTTCTGCAATCCACTGGTTAAGTAAGGAATAAAACATCTGGGATCATGCTAGTATAGGAAAATAATCAAGGATTTTTTAATGGCGTATTACTTAGAGATATATGTAAGTGTATGTCTGAAAAAAATTTCATGTTATCTCTAAAACATGTGTTTTCTCTGTAGAACTGGACTGTAACAGACTTCACAGTGGAAGCCTATCTGGGCAGGTATGTGAAATAAAATTAAAACGTGCCACACAGAAGTAGACGGGTTTCCCTTTTGAATTTGGTTTTCAATATTTCACCAAGATTGGTGTCTTGGGCTTGGTCATAGAATTGAACAAAAGCGAATGATTCTGAGACGATCTTCCACGAACAACCGCACCGAATCTCTGTAGTGCTTAACGAATAAGAACCTCACGCTTATCGTTTACCTCCTCTGTCTGACGTCACCACAGATCGATTCCGAGCTGAAGCAGATTCTGACAGAGTTGAGTAGCACATGCAAGCAAAAGGGAGCGACTGGAGAGGCCATGTTACAGGTAACCGTGCACAATAATCTATTCCACTTTCAGGTGGAAATAAAGACAAATTAATTTCAACCAACACCATTTATATGCTATTAATCCATACACTAGGTCTACATACAGAAAATCATTCAGTAATTGTGTTTATTTTAGTAGCACTGATTGCATTGATTACATTTCCCAGCAGCGAATTGGTATCACTGTTTTTGTTGTTGTTGTTGTTGTTTTTTTTGTTCTAAGGAATTAAACACTTGCTATTATAGGCATGCTATTATAGGTGAATGATCAGTGAAACGGTCATGTGATGATTCTTAACGCACTTATTGCACTGTGAAAATTGCTAGTAATTATTTATTTAAAGAAACTAAAGAAAGACATGTCAGGCCTTTCAGCCATTTTTAGTTACATTTAACATAAATTACACTGTACGACATCAACACAAAAAAAATCTAGATCCCGCTGTCTGCTTTAAACAGGAGGTCCCGCTCTTTCTTTTGAAATGAATGAGACAGAAATGTCCGCTTGTTACCGAGAACCCGCACACGAGAGTGCATACGTCCTCAGTCCCGAAGACTTTCCCATGATGTCTGATACAAAGCTCTGACCCTGCGGACTCATTCCATAAATGCTCACGGAAAACTTCACCATATTAACAATTAGAGACGTTTTTTCCATCTGTTTCCTATAGAAACAAGAGCATTCTGTATTAAAACAAAGCTCATTTGATTTGAGTTGCAGCTGGAACTACTTTCAGAGATGTGGGTATAGAAAATGAATCAGTTCTTAGTGTAAACACAGTCATATAGAGTAATGGTGGCTCAGTGGTTAAGGCTTTAGGTTACTAATCATCAGAAGGTTATATCCTCACCGTCTCTGTCTTTCTCTCGGTCTCATAGATTCTCACTGAGGCTTTAGAAGGCTTTCTTTCAAGAGCGCCTTTAACAGATAACAAGATCATTACAGCACTGTTTGAAGTGGTTGAAAACACACTGCCGCTGATTGGACAGCTGCTGGTTAGGAGCTATATCAACCAATCATCTCCTTACACACGTAAGAGACTTAAAGCAGCCGTCAGACTCCATACACACTCACCTCACCCATTAGATCACCATTTACTGTGGCATCTTTCATGATATAATATTAATTTATTATAATATATACTGATATTTATTCCGCAGGAGTCGAGATGGTGACCCAAAGAAGACCGACCGCCCCACGTGGTCCATTTTCTTTGTCCACAAACGATGTGCAATTCACCAGCCACTGGGAAACAGCAACGGGAGATTCATACCTGGGTACTAATCACCTCATTGATTTGTATTTCTTTATGAATAATATGTCGAGTTTTGACCAAGAGGAACGGATCGGTTCTCGGCATACACTCGATCGCATGTCTGACTTACGCAGTTCACAGATCAAACTCAAACACGGATCTGCTGAATGAAAGAAGTGCGAAAGGATTCACTGACTCAATTCCAGGGAGAAAGTCTGGCATAGACGTAGCTCCTCTGTTCGAACATCATGAAGTCTGTTGGCTGTGGATGGAAGGCAATTTATTGTTTTGCTTCTTTGCGATTGCAACTTAGCGATTTGTTCAAAAAGTCCGAATCATTTGCGAATGAAATATGGCAACCCTAAGAGTAAAATAAAATACTATCCCCTCCGAAACTATTGGAACGGCATGGCAAATTCATTGTTTTTGCTGTAGACTGAAGACATTTGGGTTTGAGATCAAAAGATGGATATGACTTGAGAGTTTAAGATTTCTGCTTTTATTTCCTGGTATTTACATCAGACAGCTCTCTGATCTTCATGTTGGCTTATCCTTTGTAACAACAACTGGAGTCTTTACAGTTCAAAATGAAGGCTAAAACCAGGAGTAGAAGCTCAGAGCTGTTTATTGTTTAAACAATCAATCTAACAGGACAAACCTGGGTAACATACATAACATACATCTTTCAGTCACATCTTCCAGTATTTTTGCTCACCTAAAAATTGGGTGGTCTGACATAAAAGCTTCCATGTTGTATGTTGTTTAACACATCTCGCTGTAAATATCAGGAAATAACAGCTGAAATCCTGAACATCCCGTATCCATCTTTTGATCTTGAACCCAAATGTCTTCGTTGTATAGCACAAACTAATTAATTGGCCGTGCTGTTCCAATAATTTTGGAGGGGACTGTACTGTTTTATACTCATACCTGCACACACACACACACCCACACACACACACACACACAAACTGTACCTGTCATCAGGTGAATCCTCAAGTGTATGACAGGCCTTTGATATGAATCCGGTGTCATTTTCCAAAACAGAGAAGAAACCCAGAAGAAAACGAAAAAGAAATGGATCCATTCGGTATCTTGACACATATTGTAATAGTTTGAATGCTAGAAAATGTGACCCTTGTTTGATAATGAACAGAACAGAGTGGTACAGACTGTATCGGCTCTCACGCTGCCTGCTTGTGCTCATCGTCAAACAGGATTTACCTCTGCGTCCCTGTTCGAGTACAAGAGTTTTGGAAGTGCACACATCAACAGCTCAGACAGTGGGGGAAAAATCTCCGCAGGTCAATACCAGCTCAACTCCAAAGTAGTGACGATAGCAGTCACAAACCCAAACACGGCTCATCTGGAGAAACCGATCACGCTCAACTTCTCTCACCTGCAGGTACCACACTGACAGCGATATTCTAATAGGGGAATCATATGCCACCGATTATTTTTGTGTCTTCACGATGACTTTCTAGCTTTCTTAAACATTTGGATTTTATAATTTGATGCAGGTCGTTAATGTGAACAACAAACGTTCTTGTTATTTATCCCTGAATACACACATTTAATACGTACACTCACTTACGGGGACAACAGACAAAACTTAAGAGACAAAACTTAGCATGGTATTTACTAGGGGGAATTCAAAAATCATAGCAGATGTCTGAAACGTGGGTCAAAGAACAGGTAGACAACAACAACAACAAAAAAAGGGCAAATTCAAGAACCAAGTCAAAAAAATAGGCATGAATAAAAGAAATAAATCAAATCGGGGCTCGGAAATTAATGATACAAGAATGCACAGTAAAGCAAGGGACAGAAACAAGAGAACACAGAACAGGTGAACACATTAGGTTAATCAACCAATGGCATAACAGGGGTGGAGACAGAAATAAAACAGAAACAAAAGCACACGGCAAAGTAAACAAAAACAGCATGAGAGCAGTGTTCGGCATGTTTTGGGAAAATCGTTTCAGGAAACTTGCTGGTTAATTTACTGAGCAGTCATTTAAAAAAAATAAACCTTCTTATTAATAAAACTTGGTATTATTTTGTCCTCGACTGGCTAAAAAGTTCTTCTACAAATTTAATACCTGCCCCTTGGTCATACTAATTAGCATATCCAATCTCCAGGCTTAGTAGGCTCGTTAAATCACACTGCATGTGCAAAAGAACTCAATTTGCCTTGACACCGTATTTTACACGTTTAGATAGAAATGCCCCAAATCACTTATTCATTAAAGCAACTTGCATCTTTTAAAAATAAATAAATGAATAAATAAATAAATATCATGTTTGCATGTGATGACACTATACATACGTGAACGCTGATTGATTCAGGCCCTCTGTATGAAATGACCCTTTTAAATCGTACTCTGGCAGGAAGCGGTGAGGAGTATATCCTGTGTGTTCTGGGACTCGAAGCTGGAAGGTGGAGCGTGGTCTACTCAAGGATGCAGTGTGGTCCAGTCCAGCACCTATAACACCGTCTGCTCATGCTCACACCTCAGCAGCTTCGCTGTGCTAATGGCGCTCTATGAGATGGAGGTGGGTGGTCATAAAGAAACGTTGGGGAAAGTGTTAAACTGTTTGGTCGTCATAAAGAACCTCAATGCTGATATGTATCTGCATCAGTGTTTTTTCATTTTCCATCTATGTCCTTGCCATAGAATGTGTTTGAGCTACAGCTGATCACCTGGATTGGACTCTCCCTGTCTCTAATCTGCCTCCTCATCTGCATACTGACCTTCTGGCTGGTCCGTGCCATCCAAAGCACCCGCACCACCATCCACCTGCACCTCTGCATCAGCCTCTTCCTCGCAGACTTCATCTTCCTCGTCGGCATCAGCCAAACGGACAACAAGGTACCGTAATACTGAGCCGGTGTACCGAGAGCTTTCTGGTTGAAAAACATCATGGATTTCAATTCAAGTAAATAAAAGATCCAGTTTAAAACCAAGTTTAAAGTAATATTCAGAATTTCTTATTGGTATTAGAAACGTGCTCTTGTGGTTTAAGTGGAATTCTAAAAGGGAACTTGGTAAAGAAACTGATGTCAGATCTTAATCACTCAAATTTTACGTAAAGGCCATGGGAAATCTTTCCAAATGGTCCAAAAAAAAAAACAGTAGGGGTAATAACAGAAGTGAAACAGACCAACTCATCATAAGACAGGCAGAAGTAAAGCTATAGTTTTATTCAGATTACATTTTAAATAAACAAAACGTGCTTGAGTGCAGAAGTGGGGAAAAAATAAAACTTGCTACTATTTCACAATTTATCTGGACAGAATGAATTGTAGTTCCTAATTCAATACGGCTGTATCAAAACGGGCGAAAGATATCTAATATCTGGTCAAAGACAAAGCGTGGATATTCAAGGTATCAGGGAATATTTATATCACAACTTATATAATTTAGATTTTTTTTTTATTAAAGTGCACCTATTATGTTTTTTCAGATATTCCCTTTCATGTAATGTGTTATAGAGCTGTTTGTGAATGTAAAAAGTCTGCAAAGTTTCAAAAATCAAAGCGCACGACAAACGGAGTTATCGACTCCCAAAAGAAGGAATCGATTCTGAACAGCTGAATCGACTCGTTAGTGATTCCAGACTTTACTTCTTGTACTAATCTACGTAGGTTTGTAACAAAAAAGCCCCGCCTCTGGTCTTCATCGGCTGCTCGCTGACAGCGGTAGACCAATCACGAGAGGCTGGGACGTCTGACCAATCGGAGCAGAGTATGCTCTCTGAAAGGAGGAGTTTAGAATGAATCCTTTAGAACGGATCATTTAATGAGTCGTTTGTGACACGGGGGGGTGGGGGGGGGGTGAAGGGGGAGTTCGGGGTAATGCTGCAATTTAGATTATGAGCACGTTAAAGTGTTTTTTCACCTCGGATGCGTGTAAATCTATTGTATGAGAACTTTAAAACCAAATTAGGCACGTTTCAAAACCATAATAGGTGCGCTTTAATTATAACTATTTAGCCATACAACTTAGTGTCCATTGTGCTGTTTGGGATGCAGTCCAGATTCTCTAAATGTGTATTGATTTGTGAGATGAATCCACGCAGTACAGCATAAACCATATTACAAAATGTTCTTCCATCATTATATTCCTCAAAAAAAGTAAGTTCCTCAAAACAAGCTAACCTCCCCTGCTGTATCTGCTCGTACTCCAGGTGGGATGTGGGGTGGTGGCGGGTCTGCTGCACTTCTTCTTCCTCGCTGTGTTCTGCTGGATGTGTCTGGAGGGCGTGCAGCTTTTCCGCATGGTGGTGCTGGTGTTCCACACCACTCTGAGTCGTGGCTACCTGATGGCCGCCGGTTACGGAGTCCCCGCCCTCATCATTATCGTATCAGCCAGCGTCAATTACAGCGGATATGGCACATCACGCTAGTGAGTTTTGAGCAGCAAAATCAAGCATTTTTTCGAAATCCTGTACGGACTGCTTAATTTACAAATTAAAGTGTCATATAAAGACAAAGATTTCCAATATAAATGCAAGTTTTTGTTCGAAATTCTTGTCTGTGGTAATCACACATACATTGCAATACTGATTCAGTAAACAGACATTAGGTTGAGAAAACACTGGAGTATTTCTTTAATACTACTTAAAGTCACTGATGAACTGTTGCATGTTTCCGTTGCATAGCTGTTGGCTCAGTCTGGAGAACGGTTTCATCTGGAGCTTCTTCGGCCCTGTTTGTGTCATAATCGTTGTAAGTACTGAAATCATTGCGAGTTGACTCTGGTGTGAATTGTATTTTTATAATTTAAAAAAAAAAAAAAAATTCTTATTATTTGTTGTTATCTGAATAATATCTCGTTATTATTTTGTCCGACTATGCCAGGTGAATGCAGTCTTCTTTCTGATAACAGTATCGAGGTTGGCGCAGAAATTCAACTCCCTCAACCCTGACTTAAGCAACCTGAAAAAAATCAGGTAAGGGTTTCCCCCTCGTTAACCTAGATTATTATTACTTTTTTAAAATAGTAACATTAAGGTTTCTAAGATATAAATATGCGTGTGGATACATGTACGTAAATGTATATTTGGCATGTCCTACCATATAGTTGTAATCTCTTATTTTTACCGTGACCCCTTTTAACAGGATCTGTGTATTAGCTGCGTATAAGCTGTGTATAACGCTTGTTCTCTGTCTCCCCCTACAGGACATTCACAATCACTGCCATTGCTCAGCTGTGTGTGCTCGGCACCATGTGGATCTTTGGCTGTTTTCAGTTTGATGAAGGAACGTTGGTCATGTCCTACATCTTCACTATCCTCAACAGCTTGCAGGGGGTGCTGGTGTTCATCATGCACTGTCTGCTCTCCAAACAGGTCTGTCCATTTATCTTGCGCTTTAAAATGAGATCTCGATGAAATGTAACGAAGGGGTTACGGCTTGTGAGTCACGGTTGAATACGCCGTGTTTCAGAAACAGAAACGGAAAACTTCTGAAAAACTCTTGGGATTTTCACTCTTTTTGCACGAACAGACGTATCATTTGCATATATTACATCCAGCAGCCTCACAATTCCACCATGCCTATGAAATCCTTTCTTCTGTCATTAGGTGAGAGACGAGTACATCCGATTCCTGACCTGTCTGACTATAAAACAGAAGAGGTCATACTCCGAGTTCAGCACAAACCAGTCCAGCAAATCCCAGGTACAGTCCCTTTTAAAATCAGCCTTAATAACGTTTATACAGAATTTGTAATGCAGAATCATGGGGAGGTAAATAAATAAAGAACAAGATCATACACCGAATGAAAAATACTCCTTCAATCCCAACTGGGTCGTTTTTTTAAAATAAACGAATAAGACAGATTATTAGCGTTTACCCCCTTTTTTAAACTAATATGACAAAGCAGAGGACATTTAATTTCCATTTAGTTATCAACCATAAAATATTTCCCTCGAAGCCAAAAAATGATAGATATACTAACTCTTCTGAAATAGCCTATATATAAAGGCAGTCTTTCAAAGCTTGAATTAAATGTGTATTTCATTTTCTAGCTAGCTAACGAGTGAAATTATTGAGTGCAGCGCCAAGTTTGGCAGCGTTATCGAGACAAGACAGACTCTCGTATCTGTGCGCCGTGTTCCTGGATGAAGAGGGCAATTTCTCAGCACAGACAATGCTCTATTAGAGGGCCCGGTTTGAGATAATGCTCAGCTGAGAGCTTTGAATGAGGTGGCATGAATGAAAAAAAGTGTTTGTTCTAATCCAAATGGCAAATAAACTCTCTGGCTTTCTGGCTCCACAGGTGACCAAAAGCGTTCAGACCACAGGAGAGTTGCCCCTCTGAAGCGTACACACCTCGGGCAGCGCTACCTCGTGCGCGCCTTGGCCGAATTCACTGCGATGATGCTCACGTTCAGCACAAGCTCATCTGTTGAATTAGCTGCTTTCTGATTCTGCTGTTGTGTGTTGTTGTTTTGTTACAGAAAAACCCCTGCAAGTACAAATCCAAGTCGAGTCTGACGTTAGCAGATCGCAAGTCTAATTAACCTCAGGCTCAATTTGTAGTGCAAGTCAGTACAAAACAATATTCTGCTCCTCAAGTCCTGCTCTGGTTCCGGTGATGTAGGTTGCAGAAGCATACTACACACAAGGACTTACTGTTACTGTTGATTATTTTCCTATTGCAGCATGGTAAAGTGCTTTATTCCTCTAATTCAGCAGCAAATTGTCAATGACTACAATATTTCATTTATTAACGAATAACACGTCAGCGTGTTTCATTTATTAACGAATAACACGTCATTTAACGTCGAGGAAGATCTACGAAACAAGTTAGTAAGTTAATATAGCAGCTATAAACATTCGTTCCCTCACAACTTTCGTTTCACGTTTTGATGCACGTTTTGATGTCGTCACGTGACGCATCACGGCCCGAGTCTGCAGAAAATCTGCCGTCGTTTTGAAAAATTGACAGAAACTCCTCCGAATATCGCGGCGTTTCCTTGATTTCGCAATTCATTTAAAATCCTGGAGCGACTGCATATAGAGCGTCTGCCATACAGGTCTTTGTATATGTTGTTACTATAAACAATAAGGCATTCAAGTAATCAACACCGTCCGACCAATCAGAATTGAGAGCTCGACGAGCATGCAAAAAAATGAAATATTTATTTACAGAGCGTAGTTACGAAAGGTTACAATAAATCACAGGACCGGAGTGCTCGATCACAGATACGTGCCTCAAATTGATCAGCACACTGTGTGTGTGTGTGTGTGTGTGTGTGTGTGTGTGTGTGTGTGTGTGTGTGTGTGTGTGTGTGTGTGTGTGTGTGTGTGTGCGTGCTGCAGGAAAGACCAACAGTCTACAATTACAATCAAGCAAATAAGGATCGACCTCATACGATCGCTTTCAAACGTCTTTAAAGAGATACGAAAAGAAAAACACCTTTCTGTCTCCAGAGCGCATCACTACTGAACCTCAGTAGTACTGACTGAATCAGTTTAGTGATGGTGAAAGTTGTTTTAGCTTAAAAGCAACAGATTAAAGAGTTGAAATGAGGAATGGAACGTCTTCATTAGTATTAGAACATTTCCGAACATTATTAGTGTCCCAGGCTTAATTTCAAAGGGTAGATGCAGGCCACAATGTAAAACCCTTAGCAAATGTATTTATAAGTGGGTGTATTTTTTTTTATGATGTACACAATTTTAAATGAATTTTAAATGAATTTATTGTAATATTTAATGCTGAGCTTTAATTATTTGAAAGCTACTTTGGTATACTTTTTTTTATGCAATACTGTTAGAATGAATGCTAAGAATAATACTTCTGATCTATAAAACACAGCTTTCAAGGATTTAATTTTATATTGTTATTAAAATATTCTGTTTGAATATTGCAATGTAAATGATTACCTATCTGGTGTTATGGCACTTTATTGCGAGAGGAATGAAAATGAATGTATGAGCTGGTGGTAGCTTCAGGTGTAATGTAAAGACATGTTTCTAGCTGCATTTTATCAGGTACATTTTGTTCCATTCCGCTCTCCTTCAAACAAAAATAAATAATATGCTTTAAAAAAAATAAAAATTAGAAAAAACCTCTGCAGTGCACAGCTGTTACCATCCTGACTGTAATATTGTGAGTTCAAATCCATTTTCTTTTTAATAATGTTTTTTATCCCGTTTATATGAAAGGAGGAAAGGTAACTCTTGCTTCCTCTGAGATGTGAAACTACTGCGTCTAACGACACGAGTTCTCAACATTTTTTACCTCATTTTCAAGTCGCAAATTTCTCACGGTTTTTTTCTAGAAGGCTAGTAATTACGAGCGTTGAAAATCACAATGCATTGTTGTGGAAAAAAAAAAGATTAGGTACCTTTCATGTTTAAAGATTCAAATTGTGTGCAATTAAAAATCTCTCATTTACATTAAAGAGGTTAGGGATTTACAAGTGCCCCCCCCCCCCCTCCCCCCCTCATTTACTGATGCTTTTATGAATCACTGTGTGTAGGCACTTAAAACCTGTAGCATTATGCACTTACCACATCTAATCGGATGACTGGGCTTGTGCAACACACTACAGCTTATTGATGTAAATCTCAGCTTTTGCATCCAACCTGGATCACTATTTTGATTTGATGCCCAAGGACATTGACCCTGATTCACCTTCATCTTCCTGACTAGCAGAGCCCCTTCCTTTAACATTCATAATTACGTACTGGATAAGCAGCAGTGTGAAGCAGCTGAGCAAAGTGGTACTACAAAACTGACTACTAAAGGCAGCCTAAATCAAGTCAGTGAGGTAAGCTTTCATTTTCGACATACTGTCAGCCACCACCGATAGAGATGGATACACTTCAGAGTCTTCAAGTAGAAACAGGTGAACGACTGTGGACACTAACATTAGGAAAGCTCAAAACACTCTTACCAATTCTTACCAATTTCTTTAGGGTACATTGGAAACACAACACGTCTGTCTTTAGTAAATCTCCTCAGTAATCACCTAATAAGAAAAGAATTCGAAGAGCTGCAGGATGGAGGCATGGATGAGCTTCTCAGCATCAATGGGAAATTAAGTGGTATGATAATGCCTAATGTTACCGGGACTGAGCTGAAGAAGCTGAGAAGTTAAGACCACCTGAAAGAGAAATAAAGGTAGCTCAGAGAGAATTTCGACAGCTTGAAAGTACAGCTGAGTCTGCCATGTACTAAGCCTTGATGTCTCACAACACAACAAGTAGCAACTGATCATACACTGGTTGATGCTCCAGCTCCATCACAGAGACAAATCGCACCAGTCATATGGCACAAAGAATTCAAAAATTCAGGCCTCATTGGTGAACCAGGTCAGAAGGACAGATTGTCGTTCTCAAGTCTTGCCCGTCAAATAGAGATTGAGAGCTACCTCGAGCAAGACATTATTGATTCGGTCAATCGAGCGATCACACCTCATGTTTCCAACATTAAGGAGAATCCTTCGTTCTCAGTATCAAGAGAAAAATGCCACAGAACTATACAAACAGCTCACTACAGAGGAACAGCGTGCTCACGAAACACCTCAAAGCTGTCTCATTCGTGTTCTTGATCTCAGACAGAAAATCCTGTTTGCTTCACGAGAAGATGAGTCTGGCTTAAAATATCACCCAGCTCTAGTCCAAAACATGTTCCTTCATACCGTACTGACTGGCTTACAGAATGACCGCATTCAGAGTGACCTCCAGCCGTTCCTGTCTGACCCCACCATTTCAGATGAAGTGTTGTCGGAGAGATTAAATGTCGCTTGTACCCATATTTCCAATGAATGTTCGTTTTATGAATAATTTTAGTACAGTTAGTACTAGAGAAGTCTGTTTGGGTATCATTTATCTGAGATACCTACCTGACATCAGTCTGCTGTGTGAAAGAACTGTGTGAAAGAGTCTGAACCATTTGCGTTCATGTTGTTAGGATTTGCTCATTTCTTTACTTCTTTACATATTTGTATATTTATATATTTATTCCGAGCTAAGAACGCTGCATTTTCCTCATGGTTTTGAATACTGTGTTTAAATAAAGACAACACAGAGGACCACTTCTATAACACCTAACCCTTGTCTCTAACACTGTCATTTAATACTAAAGGGAGTACCACACAAGCACAAAAATCAACATGGTTTCATGCTTATAACAATGTATACAAAACAACAGCATAGCTTATGTTTTGAATGAATTAATCTTCAGTAAGTTCTATCCTGGTCATGAGACAATGGGTTAACTATTGATTGTCTTGGTGGAGAGGCATATATGCATAAAACAGGAAGCATATCAAAGTAGGACAGGAACAACTCTATATATGGTTTTCAGGAAGTCACTGGAATACGGGCAAATGGTATTCAGGGAGATAAAGGGAATGGGCAAATGGTGAGGGGCTTTATCTGTCTGTACACTTTCTTTGTTCCTGAGGGAACAGACAGGGAAGAGTATTCACATTAAATTTATCAGGCGGGAATACACCCTGGATGGGACACCACACACATACCCATTCACATATTCATTCACACCTAGTTGCAATGTAACACAGCCAATCCATCTATCATCATGTTTTTGGTAGGTTGGAAGAAACCAGAGAAACCCACATGGACAAGAGAACATATGAAACTCTGCACAGACCTTTACCCAACTGGACCTGTAAGCGGTCAACCATATTGCCTTTGCTGGCTAAACTCCATAAAAACTCAATTTGGGATCTGAAATGGCAAGGTCAGACTGATACTGATGAGTAGAGACTGGAGAATGAAGGACAGTCCCTTCACAAACTATTTGAACGGCAATGCCAATTGGTTTGTTTGTGCGATGTGGGTTTAGGATTGAGTCGAGAGTTTAGGATTTCAGATTTTATTTCCTGGTATTTACATCTAGATGTGTTAAACAACATAAAGACCGCCCAATTTTTAGGTGAGCAAAAGTATAGGAACAGATAGATTCTGAAGTAAATTAAAGTAAATAACACAATATTTGGTTGTATGTCCCTTGTTTGCAACAACCGCATCAAGTTTGTGACTCACTGACGTCACCAAATTGTTGGTTTCTTCTTTTGGGTTGCTTTCCCAGGCTTTTCCATGGGGCAGTGGTAGTTCAGTGGTTAAGATGCTGAACTACTGCTCAGAAGGTTGTCAGTTTAAATCCCAGCACTGCCCAGCTTCCACTGCTGGGCCCTTGAGCAAGGTCCATAACCTTCAACTGTTGTATAAATGAGATAAATGCAAGTCGCTCTGGAAAAGGGAATCTGCCCTATACCTTTTTCAGATGTTGTTTGTTTGGGGGCTGGATGCATGCACAACTGGGTTCAGGTCTGGTGACTTGGTCAGTCTAAACCCCTCCACTCCCCCCCCCCCCCCCCCCCCCATCTAGTCCTTTGTTCATCCCGATTAATTTGGATGCATTTCTGTGTAAATTGGCAGACAAAATGTTCCTGTAAACTTCTGAATTCATTCTGCTGCTACCATCATGAGTTACATCATCAATAAAGATTAGTGAGTCTGTTCCAGAAGCAGCCATACAAGCCCAAGTCATGACACTACCTCCATCATGTTTCACACATGAGCTTGTATGTTTCTGATCATGAGTAGATCCTTTCTTTCTCCACACTTTGGTCTTTCCAGGACTTTGGTAAAGGTTAATCTTGTTTCCAGAACTTTTGTGGCTCAGAAAAACCTAAAAACAACAGTCAGAGACATCACCAAGAACATCCACAGGGCAGGGGTGAAGGTATCACAATCCACCATTCAAAGAAGACTTTGAGAGCAGAGCAGCCATACCACATGATGTAAACCACCCATCAGAAAGCCAAACTGGAATTCGCATAGAAACACAGAGGTGCCCTGTGGAGGTTATTGGTGATGTCACTGAATGTTGTTTGTAGGTTTTTCTTCACAACTCTCACAATGTTTCTGCCATCAGCTGTTGTTGTTTTCCTCGCCTGACCCATTCAGTGAAAAGTGCGAAACATGCAATGACTATTATACTGTCTATTATTAATAAATGCTAGTACTAGTTTTGAGTCCCATTGCATGTTTGAATCAGAGATGAGTTCATCTGATTGCAGAACTACAAGTATTTCTTTCTCTAGAGCAAAAATGAATCGAATTGAGTCGAAGAGTCAAATCTAACACCCCTAGCTGGAGAGTCTAATTCGAATCCAGATTTAATGTAGTCGAGTCCAAGTCAAATTCAGTGTTTTTAGCGCTATGTTGGTTGTATATTAATTAACTTACATACTGAAACTGAATCTTGTAGTATTCCTGTATAAGCTACATAACAATCTGATCTTGGTGTTTTTGCAAATGAAGGTTGAAGTTAGCTGTGGTATTCCTCTTACATTATAGATGCAGTCCTTCCCATTTTTTCCCTTTATTTAATTGCTCTCGAATCTAAATGAGACAACGTTCTTGGCCATCATGATGGAGCAATCAAAGATGTGCCAGTACTGTCATCCAGCACAAGGGTTTGTGCACTTTTTAGGGTGCATTCAAAGATATAAGGCTTTCGTATTGACTGTGAATTACCGTAGTAGAACTCAGTTATTTGAGTCAGAGATCAGAGAATAAGAATGGGAGACACCATTCAGTATATTAGTGACTCGTGTCAGATTCAAGTCACGGATCTGAGATGCGAGTCCTTATCTCTGCTGCTCACATTAATGTCACTCCCTTGCAGTCTGATGTAGAGCAAAAGATACAGATGCGCATGGTTCCTTGTCTCGATTTCTTATCAGGGCACTCGATTGAAAGACTGAAAGACTGTGTTGGAGATAAAGAAGCAGACTGGGAGAAGGTGTCGCAAAATAGAGAAAGGGAGGGACAAAGAGAGAATGTGGACAGTGCACAGAAATTACAAAAAAGGAGGTGGGTTTGGAAAGAGAGAGAGAGAGAGAGAGAGAGAGAGAGAGAGAGAGAATGAGAGATTACTACAGAGAAAGTGACTGGGTGAGGCAAAGACATTGGTCAAATCAGTGAGTCTGTAGTCTGGAACATTAGCACAGAGGATGAGGCAATGCTGCAAAACAGAAGGAATCAACTCTGATGAACTGACCCCAGCACCTGGGTGAGTGACGAACCTCGACTCTTATCATTCTTTTCTGTTATACAATGTCTGCATGACAGATGCTTAATATGCAAATAAACTATGCAAAAACTTCTAATTAATTTCTTTCTCATCACGTGAATGCTTTGGGTTCATCATGACACCACTGAGCTCTTGCTGACGTGTGTTAATATGGATGCATATTTCTGCTCAGGTTCATTATCAGAATTAACTGAACAAGGAGTGGCTTTTCTATCCTCAGCATCCAGAGCGTGGGTCTCCCTTCCATACTGATCAGTTTTGTTTTGATTTTTTATTTTTTTTTAATTGATCACCAGCAGTATATTGTTGTGCGCGAAGCCCAGTGTCTAATATTCATGATTGTCTTCCTCTAGAGCAACAGAGGAGTCATTACTGACTGTACACAGGATGTTTACTGCGTTTAACTAAACATCCTGCAGGTACACACCGTATACCTCCGAAGAAAAGATGATCCAATTTCCAGTTTCCTGTGCCAATTATTCCTCTTCTGCTGTGGCAGATTGTTCAGTACACTGCTGACGAAGAGTAAAAAAGTCAAAGTGAAAAAAACAGTAACAACGAAGGACGCATAACAAGGCAGTAGAGAGAGGGAACGAGAGAAAAGTCCTCTGCATATCACAGTATGTCTCGTTTAAAAAAAAGCTGAGCTGATTGATTATTCATTCTCTCAGGATTTCATTTTCAGTCATTGTGCTGCAGCCTGTCTTTTTGGACAGTGCTGGGGAGGAGGGAAGTAGGCTGACACTGTTATTCCGGATATGAAAAAAAAAAAAAAACCCTTATATCGGTGTGTGTGTGTGAAAGTCTGAAAGTCCAAAAAATCACCCTCATGGGATATCTCTGTTCATCTGATAGTGTAGAAGCCCTTGCAGAGTTTCTGTTGGCTAATATTTAAAGTGCACCTATTATGGTTTTTCAAATATTCCCTTTCATGTAGTGTGTGTTAGACCTGTTTGTGAACGTAAAAAGTCTGCAAAGTTTCAAAAATCAAAGCGCACGACAAACGGAGTTATCGACTCCCAAAAGAAGGAATCGATTCTGAACAGCTGAAATGACTCGTTAGTGATACCAGACTTTACTTCCTGTACTAACGTATGTAGGTTTGTAACAATAATCCCCGTCTCTGGTCTTCATCGGCTGCTCGCTGACAGCGGTAGACCAATCACAACAGGCTGGGACGTCTGACCAATCAGAGCAGAGAATGAAAAGAGGAGTCCGAAAGGAGGAGTTTAGAATGAATCATTTAGAACGGATCATTTAACGAGTCGTTAGTGACCCGGGGGGGAGAAAATGCTGCAGTTTAAATCATGAGCACATTAAAGTGTTTTTTAACCTTGGATGCATATAAATCTATTTTATGAGACCTTTAAAACTAAATTAGGTATGTTTCAAATCCGTAATAGGTGCGCTTTAAATAACACCGGCCTGCTGGTCCTGGCTGCTCAAAAATAGCTGACACTGTGATATTAAAACATGACAAATGGATATAATGTTTGTCTATCATTTTGATCTGGTTACAACCTGTTCTTGATTTAATTAAATAAGCACGACTCATTATTCACTTGTGTAAGAGGCTGATAAAATTCAAATAGTGCCTTTAGACCTCCTACTCTAATATTAATTGGCTTTTGTTTGATTTTCCACATCAGTGCTTTGATGTGCGTTCATTTTTCTGACATGTCAAAGTCTTTTGACACAATGACACAATTTCTCTGCAACACGATAAGCTGCATTTTTGCTTCTTATTAAATGAAAGTGAAAAAGGGATCATTTAATGAGTGAGAGAAAAACAGAGGATGTTCCACAATAATAAAGGTAACTGTATACAGTGGTGCATGAAAGCTTGTAAATTTTCTACATTTGGGCATAAATATGACATCAAAACATCAACACCAACTAAACAAATGAGGCAAAAATATGATAGTCATTTATTTATTGAGGAAAATGATCCAATATTACATACCAGATGAAGCAAAACAGTCCCAAACCATGACACTACCACCACCATGTTTCACAGATGGGATCAGGTTCTTATGCTGGAATGCAGTGTTTTCCTTTCTCCAAACAGAACGCTTCTCATTTAAACCAAAAAGTACTATTATGGTCTCATCCGTCCACAAAACATTGTTCCTATAGTCTTCTGGCTCGTCCACATGATCTTTAGCAAATGCAGACAAACAGCAATGTTCTTTTTGGAGAGCAGTGACTTTCTCCTTGCGACCCTCCCATGCACACCGTTGTTCAGTGTTCTCCTGATGGTGGATTCATGAACGTTAACATTAGCCAATGTGAGGGAGACCTTAAGTTTCTCAGAAGTTACCCTGGGTTCCTTTGTGACCTCGCAGACTATTACACGTCTCGCTCGAGGAGTGATCTTTGTTAGTAGACCACCCCTGGTGTGACTATGGTCTTGAATTTCCTCCACAATCTGCCTGACTGCGGATCGGTGGAGTCCAAACTCTTTGGAGATGGTTTTGTAACCTTTTCCAGCCTAATAAGCTTCAACAACACTTTTTCTGCGGTCCTCAGATCATTAAGCCGACATCTAGACATATTTACAAATGTTGTGCTTACAGTGGTCTTATTCTATTCGCAGATAATGGTCGCACCACTCAACCCCCACTCCATTCGACCCCCCCCCCCCCAATCCTCCCCCATTCCATCACTTCCCTTTCCATTTCCCAATTTACTCGTTTGCTGTGGAGTGGCGATTCATCACAAAATGTATTCTTTCCTCAGGCTTGGTTAAATTATGTTTTTTTGTTGTTGTTTTTTTAAAATACAACTGAAAACAACATTTCATAAATATGTGCAAAAATAAAAAGTGCACTTTCAGTCACTGTGAGAATAAACAGAACATGTATGATCAGGCTGGACAGGAGAGAAGTGTGACGATCGGGAGAGAAAGCTACAGAGTAAAATGATGACGTCGAAGCTGCAGGAAAGACGCAGAACAAATGAGTTGTCTAAATTCATTCAATTCACTGGAGATTAAGGGACAATTCACAGTGGACTGATGAACATGAAATGCACTTGAACGAGGATTGCTATACGTGAATTGTTATGAGGGCAAAATCTAATGCAAATGCTCATCATGTCAAGCTGAGCGGAGAACATCAGGACATTATCTGGAGCAGCGTGACACTTCGAACATAAAAAGGACAAGCTGCGCCTAGCTATCTGAAAAATGTGTGATTTCAGCATACTGCCATTGGTTAAAGGAGATTATTCTGAATATATTGTGTGCATTATGATGAGAATGTAATATTTGCGGCATATTTGTGCATAGGGGGCTCTATTCATCCAGCAACAGGTTTTATTCTGATCATGTCTGCACTCAATCGAAGGTTGAAGAGGTCAAGTGAAAGTCTGCTGCTGTGATGTTAACAGGTTCAGACGTAATGCAGTGACTCACTGTGTTAAAAAAAAACTAATTTTTAATCGACTCTTCTTTTTCCAGGTGGTGCACATCTGGCCTCAAACGCTCCGACGATTGTCCCAACATGGATTTTGTCTTTAGCGCCTCCATTCCTACCATGTGTCAAGACTTTAACCTGTCGTTCTTCTGCCAGCGTGAGCCGAACTCCACGTCGCCGTTTCCTCTCAACCCTCCAAACTTTGCGATGTCCTACTTCACCATGACCTTCGGGATCCTCTCTAACCTAATCGGCCTGGCCATCGTCTCCGCATCCTACACCCGCTTCCACCACCGAGCGAAGACGCCATTTCTGCTGCTCGCAGCCACTCTTCTTATGAGCGACCTGGCAGGACATTTGGTCACCGGCGCATTCGCTTTGCACCTCCATCTCGGAAGAGTCAAGAGGCAACGAGTAGCAAGCAGGGAGGCAAGCGAACCCCCTCAGGTTTTCTGCAAACTTTTCGGTGCCTGCATGGTCTTCTTTGGCTTGACTCCTCTCCTCCTGGGTAGCGCCATGGCCGTGGAGCGGTGCATGGGCATCAGGCAGCCACTCCAGCACTCTGCTGTGGCCACCACGGCCCATATTCGCCACTGTGTCCTCCTGCTCATCACCATGGCCTTTACTTTAGCAGCGCTCCCCTTGTTCAATGTGGGTACCTACGCACCTCAGTTTCCTGGTACCTGGTGTTTCCTTCCTGTACACGGTGCTCTCTCGAGTGCTGACGCCGGCCTGGCATTGGCCTTCTCGAGCCTGGGCCTGGCAGCTCTAACAGTCTCTGTACTATGTAATGCTGTGAGTGGGCTGACGTTGCTGCAGGCCAGGTTTAACAACCAAGGAGGAAAACTGACCGCCTCCAGGAGACGCAGATCGTCTATGTCATCTGGGCATTTGCTGGATGTGGAGATGATGGTGCAGCTAGTGGTCATAACCGTGGTGTCCTCCGTCTGCTGGAGTCCCTTCCTCGTGAGTGGATAAATTAAAGAAGCCGTTTAGAATTTAACGTATTCACGTATACAGATAGCCTATGACTGGCGGGCTCATGTGAGCATTTTCAAATTGTTTTGTGTTTTCATGTGGATGGGGGATAAAGTGGTGCTTGAAAGTTTGTGAACCCTTTAGAATCTTCTATATTTCTGCATAAATATGGCCTAAAACATCATCATATTTTCACACAAAAGTAGACAGAGAACCCGATTAAACAAATGAGATTAAACAAATAAAATATTACACTTGGTCATTTATTTATTGAGGAAAATGATCCAATATTGCATATTTGTGAGAGGCAAAAGTACGTGAACCTCTGGGATTAGTCATTAGAGTCCGGTGTTTTCAATCAATGGGATGATGATCAGGCGTGAGTGAGCGCCCTGTTTTATTTAAAGAACAGGGATCTATCAGAGTCTGATCTTCACAACATGTTTGTGGAAGTGTATCATGACACGAACAAAAGAGATTTCTGAAGACCTCAGAAAAAGAGTTGTTGATGGTGGAGTTTTTTATGATTGTTGTGGCCAAAAATTTGCAGCGTTTGTTGTGTTTTTTGCAGAATACTGCTTGAATTGACAAAATTGCAATTCCACAAAATTATTTTGCACGGTATCTCACAGTGACGTTTGTTGGTAAATGAGACCTTAGTAGAGCGCTGCACTCAGGTTCGATGAACGTAAATCGAAGAGGGCTTTGGCTGAATGCGCATTGGTGTGATGACACATGGTGTGTCTTGGCCCAAATCTGCGGAAAATCTGCTGTAATTTTTAAAAATTGCAAGCTCCTCTTTATTTTGCAAAGTTTCCTTGATTTCACAATCGCAAAATCCTAGCGGGACTGGATGAGTCCAGAATAGAATTTTTTGGTTTAAATGAGAAACGTTATGTTTGGAGAATTGAAAACACAGCATTCCAGAACAAGAACCTTATCCCATCTGTGAAACATGGTGGTGGTAGTGTCATGGTTTGGGCCTGTTTTGCTGCATCTGGGCCAGGACGACTTGCCATCATTGATGGAACAATGACTTCTGAATTATACCAGCGAAAGAAAATGTCAGGACATCGGTCTGTGAACTGAATCTGAAGAGAAAGTGGGTCATGCAGCAAGACAACGAGCCTAAACACACAATTCATTCTACTAAAAATTGGTTAAAGAAGAATAAAGTTAATGTTTTGGAACGGCCGAGTCAAAGTCCTGACCTTAATCCAATAAAAATATTGTGGAAGGACCTGAAGCGAGCAGTTCCTGTGAGGAAACCCGCCAACATCCCAGAGTTGAAGCTGTTCTGTACTGAGGAACGGGCTGAAATTCCTCCAAGCCGATGTGCAGGACCGATCAACAGTTACCTCAAACGTTTATCTGCAGTGCACAGGGAGTCACACCAGATACTGACAGCAAAGGTTCACATACTTTTGCCCTCACAGAAATGTAATATTGGATCATTTTCCTCAATAAATAAATGACCAAGTGTAATATTGTTGTCTCATTTGTTCAATTGGGTTCTCTTTATCTACTCTAATTGTAGGACTTGTGTGAAAATATGATGATGTTTTAGGTCATATTTCTGCAGATATATAGAATATTCTAAAGGGTTCACAAAATTTCAAGCACCTCTGTATTTTCAAAATTCGAGGGGTAAAAAAAAAACACATTTTCATAAATATCCACATATGTGCGTGGACAAGGCACGGGGCTAATTGCTTTTCCCAAGCTGAGGCCAATAAAGATTATACTGATCCATTACTTATTCTTTGTAGTAGTTAGTAATATAAAGTATGTGGTATGTGAGAATTACTAATTAATATTAGTATTACTAATTACTATAACAAACAAAGACTGCTTCATATTTTTCAGTATTTCACATTTAATGTGTTCACGATTGTTCCATCTAATACTTAAAAACTATCAAAAAAGCACTTTTAAAAATGACAGGCCATCCCTTTAATCACCTAATAAAAAATTATAGAAACACTTTAAAATATGGAAAAATTGCCCCTTTAACCTTTATAATAAAAAACAGATTTTTTAAATTTACAGACTGCCCCTTTAATGCATCTAATAAAAAACAGATGTTTTAAATTTACAGACTGCCCCTTTAATGCATCTAATAAAAAAACAGATTTTTTTAAATTTACAGACTGCCCATTTAATGCATCTAATAAAAAAAAAAAATACAGAAACACTTTTAAAAAATGACTAACTGCCCCTTTAATGCATATAATAAATTAAAGAAGAGAAGCATATAAAAATCACACCCTGCCCTTTTAATACATTAATGCAAAATGCTCCTTTAAAAACATTTACAGGAAATAAACCATAACATGTGTGAAAAATGTAATGAGGTTTTAACACTTAGAAGAGAAGATCCCAATTAGTAAAAGCTACGCCAACTAAGTTATCATAGAAAAAAATTGAAAAATACAGCCTTTGCCAAGAGGTACTCTTGCGTGATGACTTTAAAGGAAAAAGACAGGAGCAAATGTAATAGATATTATTGTCATTGTGAATTTCTCATGTTCCCTTGCTCAGATTTACATCTCCATGTCAGTGAGACAGTTCTACCGAGGCGATACCGATCCAGACCCGCAGTATAAGCAGCTGCTGCTGCTGGGTTTGAGGATGGCATCCTGGAACCAGATCCTGGACCCGTGGGTGTACATCCTCCTGAGGCGGGCCGTGCTGCAGCGGGTGTGTGGAATGCTTTGGCCCAGCAGAGTCATTTTTAGCCACAGCAGCTCGTGCAGGAGTTCAGAGCGACCGGAAATCCATTTGCACTGACTTTACTCAATGTCACACATTGCTCACACAATGTCCGCAAGACTAACAGAAGGCTGTTAAAACCGCCAACGCGCCGCTGCATCATCGATTTGTTCCGATCGAGTTCCCGTACACAAGCCTTCTGCGAGGTTTATTTTCAAATGTCACACAATCCATGGAGCACCAATATGCATCAGATTTGTGTATAATGTACAAAGGACTGGAACCCAAAAAATGAGCTCTAATATTAACTGACTTCTGAAAGTTAAAGCGCCCTTATTATGCTTTCTCAAATATTACCTTTCATGTAGTGTGTTATAGAGCTGTTTGTGAATGTAAAAAGTCTGCAAAGTTTGTAAAAATCGAAGCGCACGACAAACGGAGTTACTGACTCCCAAAACAAGGAACCGATTCTGAATCCACAGCTGAAACGAGTCGTTAGTGAATCTAGACTTACTTCCTGTACTAACCTATGTAGGTTTGTAACAAAAAACCCCGCCTCTGTCTTCATCGGCTGCTCGCTGACAATGTGTACTTTGACCCACGGTGGACCTTGGATGCATGTAAACCTATTGTATGAGACCGTTCAAACAAAATTAGGCACTTTTATATAGCATAATAGGGGCACTTTAAATTGTTTATGAATTGTCTGTCTAAACATCAGTCGGCTCCAGAATTATTGGCACCCGTCATGAACACGAGCAAAAGTGAGTATATAGAAGGAACAGTCGAGGCATTCAGTGACATTTAATATTTTTAACACGATATCTTTTGAAAATAAATGTTTGGGGGTTTTTTGGTGGTGGTGGTGGGGTGGGGGACGGGGCACTAGATTGGAAACACACTATATTGGAAACACTGATTTTCTTGTATGTAATGTCTGAGGAATACATGTGTCATCAAATGTGCCATGTGTCATATGTGTGCCATTTAAAGAAATTCCTAGAAGAACTGTTTTCTGGCTGAACAAAGGGTTCTTCAAGGGTTCCTTAAACGTTCACAGCTTACTAAAAATCTCTACTTGGAATCCTTTCTGATAGGGAAACACTTTGTTGTAGAATTCCACATAGAACCATTCATGGACAACAGAAGAACCCTAACACTATGTTCACACTAGCAAACAACAAAGTGACAGGCAACAGCTCATTTCCAATGTACTCTAAGTAAGTGTGCGACATTTTCTACGTACATGTGCGAGCTGTGATTTCAGAGACAGCTGCTGAAAGCAACAAAAGTGACAGCGTGACAAGTGACATTTGAAATGAAGTGAGAAATCCAGACTTGGATTCCTTAGACCGATCCGATTAGCGCCTATTTGCTGTTTGACGCACAAAACTGTAAGAACCCCCTTCAGCATAACTGTGGTTTCATCTTATCCTGCCATATATGAACTCTCATGAAATGTGTATTGAGACATTAAGAAGAAAAATAAATTGTGGAAGGTGGCAGCAGAGAGCTCGTTGGTGCCTCTAGTGGACGGACATAGCTAGTACAGATAGCCTGCTTAGCTAATCTGTCAGCAAAACTAGTATATGTAAAAAATGTTTGGCAAAAACAAAACAAAAAATGCTGGACAGGCCACGCCCACAGATGACACCGATTAGCGGTTGCTACAAACCCACACTAGAATTGACACGAGCGAATGTACGTGTGAACATAGGGTTAAGATTATAATTTTTCCAACTGTGTGAAAACTTTTGATCTTTATATATAAAATTTTCATTCTGCCCATTCTCATAACGGTTGCCATCATTTTGCCGTTACTACAATACTACAATCTGTCTTTAATGTTTTGTTCAGTATTAAACAATTGTGTGAACAATTTTAGGCTTATGGTATGTTTGATTTATTTATTTATTTATTTATTTAATGGAAGCCCTTAGAGGCCATGCATGATTATTTTTCTTCTTTCTTGTTTTCTTGTGATCTCGCCATAAAAAAAAAAAAGTTGTTCTCTCAAAATGTAATTTTATCACGAGAAAATATTGCGCCTCATCAACGGGACTGGTGTTGCGTGCACGTGGGCGTCTTCGCCATCGCCATCCCCATCATAAATTTAATAACTGCCTGCTCTAGAGATGGACTTTGTCTCCGCATTAAGACAGAGGGATGCCCCCTAATGTGGAAGTCATCAATCACTGACAGACATATTAGAGTAATTTCAGCTTGAGTGAGTCCCTGATCTAAGCAAAAACGAATTTGTTCATCCCTGATGCAGCGTGATTGCGCTAAGATTTTGCAATAAAAAAAAACAACAACATGGTGTTACATGGCGTACTCAAGAAAAATTAAGTAGCGATCACCAGAAAACAAATTTTCTTAAGTCCAGATCATGAAGAAAAAAAAAATTGTCACGTAGAGTACACGAGAACATGAAGTCGAAATCACAAGAAAACCAAAACAAATAACACATGGCCTCTTGGGGCTTCCGTAGATTTTGGTTGTGGATGAATTTCTCTTAATAACTGCTGGACTATAAAAGTGAGACTGACAGGACGACAGACAGTGGAGGACTTTTACTTTGAAAAACGACTTCATTTTGAAACCCCTCACTCTCACTATCCAGGGCTGAATCCCAAACGCCTTCTATTTCCCACTATGTAGGGTGTAACCGTTTATTAATTCGTACCCGCCGTGGTGCGTTTAGATAGAGAGCCGCTGAGGTCCCAAAACAAGCACAGCATATTTGCTATTCCTATTAATATGTTAATGTGCAGATAAGACTTGTATGCACGTGATAACATGCGATATTTATATTTTTTTTGTTGTTGAATAAATCAATCTTCAAGGCTTTGATCATGAATGTTCTACGGAGTTGTAGCCAACTTCAGTGAGCTTGTAACAACAACAAGGTCGTTTCATGTCGACCTCCACTCACTGCTGTCATCCGCTCTCCATGGGTTTATCAGCCTGACACACACACACACACACCTACACCTTCCTCACTTCATCATAGGTAAATACTGTAGTACTGCCGCCCTAGGAGCTGCGCTCGCGCTCCTTCTTCTTCCTCCTCCTCCTCCTCATTGGAGGACTTTTATGGACGTGTTGTTGCTGAAGTGCTGTTCAGCGCCTGTGCCGCGCCATTGGGACAGAGCACCGAGTGGGGTCTGAGTTAGTGAGTGTGTGTTTGTACTCGGTAGGATGCGCTATGCCGTGTCTCTCGGCTCTCTCGGCCTGCTCCGGCTGCTCGGCGCGCCGTGGTCGTGGAGCGTGGCCGCTGGACTCGGCCTGTACCTAGGCTCCGGTGGCTGGAGGTACTTGTACGTGGCTGCGCGCACCGCCAAGAGGGACCTCAAGTGAGTACTGCTCGAGTGCACTACGATGATAATAATAATAATAATAACAACAACAACAATAATAATAATAATAATAATAATAATAATAATAATAATACACCTTCACCGTCCAAACTTTTCACCTTTTCTCCCCATCAACAACACGCACGTGAACTCTTCTCCCTCCAGATAAACCCTGAGCTACAGAGTTGCCAACTCTTTTCAGGGGAAAGTAGCTTTTTGAGCACGCGCGCAAAAAATATAAAAAGTAACAAGAAGCGGATGACGTAATCAACTCATTTGTATATTTATTTGACCTTCATGATTATTTGCATTTGAAAGTAAAAAAAAAAAAAAAAAAGAATATCGATTATAACACATTTCTTATTAGAGGGAAAGAAGCCTTTGGTCATGCCAAAACAAACTATTAATGTAGTACATGTGTACTGTTTACACAGTACAGGGCCGGTTCTAGACATTTGGAGGCCCCCTCCCTCGCTCACGCCACCCCCTTCCTACTCACCCCATTCCCCCCCCCGTCTGCCCACACCATCGGCCCACACCATCCACCCCCAAACCCCTGCCCGCTCGCACCCCTCTTCCCGTCCGCCTTTCAGATTAAACAACAACAACAAAAAAACTTCAGGCAAATACGATTCCTAACCTTTGTATTTATACAGCATCTGTATTAATATTTGTATATGTTTACTTCTAGGCAGGGTCGGGAGGTTTACTTTAAAAATGTGTTCTGTTACAGTTAAAAATGACTTCATAAAATAAAAGTCATCAGTAGCGTAATCCAAGTATCACAATATGAAGTCATGTGACGTGATTATTTTTGGATTACTTCAAGGCCACATGTGTCAATAAAGTCAAAGAGAAAAGCAATATGACCTAAAACACTTTCATTTAGAGCTTATTTTAAGCTTCAGAACATGTTCAGTGTCTGGATTTGTTTTGCGTTACATCACAAAAGCTAGGGTGACCACATTCTGGTTTTCCAAAAAGATTTATGTATTTATGTGATGCTAATAGTGTGTCTTTTTCAGTGTATTGCTGTAAATATCCCCAAGAAAAGAGTTTGAAACAAAGACAAACGATGGTGATTGGTGACCAATCATAGGGAGCAAACAGTGGTGGTCGGTGATTGGTTGTTGGGAACAAAAAATGGTGATCAGTGATTGGTCATGGGGAACAAACAATGATCTGAGATTTTATTTGTTGGGAACAAGCAATGGTGATCAGTTATTAGTCGTTGGGAACAATTGTGTTCAGTGATTGGTCTACATGCAAACACCAAAATAGTACCCTAACATTTAAAGCTTCAGTCAATGAATTAATCATTACTTTATACATTATAATGATATGCTTAAATAATTATTAAAATTGTTATAGGCCTATAGAGTAAACAGTAAAAATATTGTCCAAGTAAAATGCATTAATACTAAAATATATTTATTTAGTATCGTAGCCTACATTAAAACTTTTCCCATGTGTTCTTGCGTGCTTTCCAGTAGTTGTAGATCTCATCTCAGCAAATGGTAAATGGTCTGCGTGTATATAGTGCTCTTTTTTTTTTTTTTTTTTTTTTTATAACCTTCGCAGTTCCAAAGCGCTTTACATTGGTTTTCATTCACCCATTCACACACACGCACCAATGGTAGCAGAGCTGCCATGCAACGCGCTAACTTGCCATCGGGAGGAACTTGGGGTTCAGTGTCTCGCCCAAGGACGCTTCGGCATGTGGAGTCACGTGGGCCGGGAATCGAACCGCCAACCATACGATTAGTGGACAACCCGCTCTACCACCTGATCCACAGCCGCCCCAAATGTCCGCAGCGCTCCCATCGTCCGTGAACTTGATAGTGAACTTGAAATCCTTGTACTGCTGACAGATGCGCTCTGTGGCAGTCTCGTCCCTTTGTTTTAAAATACCTTGGAGCTTCTTTGTCAGTCTGATTACTTCATCTATACCGTGAACAAAATCGAGTGATGAATTCTAGGTTAAATTCTTGTACAGCTCACATCCTTTAAGATCACCTTCAGGAAATCAAGCATCAAGATGGTCACAGACCTCCTGGACAAACCGAATACTTTCCGCTGTATTTACCGCACTGTCACTGGTTCACTCTGTTGCTCCAGTAAACATGCTCTCCGAGATACTGAGACCGAAATTTTTCCATTTTTTTCCTCGAGCAAATGAATATATAGACTATATAGAAGGAATAACCCATGCGATGAGTGATTATTTTTAACATCCAGTTGCATTGTGCAGCGTTAATTGTGTTATTTATTAACTTGCACTGTTTGTACAGTCATACACACAATGTAATGTGTGTGTTACGTGTTATAGCAAGTATGCCGACTGTTCCTGCCCCAACATGCCACCGACTTTCCCGTGTCTCCTGAGTGTTACCCCTCAAATGAGTTACGAAAGTTCAGATTCGGTACAAAATCCCACCACTTTGACCTGTTACTAATATCTGACAGTGCAGAGATATTAGCAGCATTATCACTACAAGGTCTCATTTATAAAATATTTAATAAGCCATTTTTTGTGTGCAACCCAATACTGGAAAACATTTCTATAGACTACAATATATATTGGTTTACTAACAAACTGCCAGCAAAACAGTAGTGTTGCATTTAAATAAATAAAACTTGAACAACCTGACAGGTTGTAATGATAAAGTTTACAGCGGCTTCGTGAATTTATTTTTTTTTTAAAAAGCAAAACACTCCAGATGTGCATTCTTTGTTCTTCATTTAGTAGAAGTAGAGTTTAAAAACCTTGCTGTATTTTTTTTTTTTTTTTTTAAAGTTAATTAAGACAAGGTACACGGCCATCTTGCTCCGACTAAAGTGACTTGAACGCACCTGACGTTGGAATTACGACTTCCAAACTCGTAAATACGAACTTCCTAGGAGGACCTGAACGCACAGAAATCGCAGTCTAAAACAAGCTTTAGTCAGAAAGTGGATATAACATAAAAAAATGTATTTGTATAAACTGTTTGTATAGTCATGTACAGGATGGTGTGTGTGTGTGTGTGTTACTGTCTGAACTTGCCAAGACAAGTTCTGGTGATCCTGTTGCCCCTTGACGGAGTGGTGAATGTTAAGGACTAAAACAAAAATTCAGCCAAGTACAAAAAAATATATATATAAAATGTGTATATATATATATATTTTTTTAACCTGAATGTGACTAAGGATGCTTTCCGAGTCGCAGTGTTTAGTCTGTTTGAATTGAACCCTGATGCGTTCACTTCCTCTGTGCGCTTTTTCAGGACCTCAGCATTTACACAGGTGCAGTTCGAGAACATCTGCGGTGTTCTCCATCCACTTAACGGACCGCTCCGTCACTCACTGGAACTCTTCCCTCCCTCCATACATACAGTAATTGATCGATCCTTTTTAACCTGCCACATTTGGCATGTAAGAGTTGAACGATTTGGACTTCCTTTCAGAAGTTTTATATGCCTGAGACGTCCCCCGAGTTTCAAGCCCAGTCTTATGATTGTACTTTAGATCCCACTTGGACGCCCGGTATAATTTCTGATCGCTATAATAACACCTCGGCCAACCTTTTATTCCCCTGTTTAATATTATGAAGGCGTAGCGAGAGGAACACGGCTGCTTTTACAAAGCACTCCATTATGTATTTATGGGATGTTCGGCAGTACGTGATGAGACGTCTCGTTTTAACTGTGGATCGACGCGTACGGTCAAGTCGCAAATTCTTACGTTCTCTTGCCTTTAGTCTGGAGATACTGATACTAGGTAGGACTGGTATAACATGTTCTGGTTACAGCGTGCGTGTTGCATGAGTCACTGTTTTTTTTTATTATTATTTTGTTATAATAAGAAAAGCCCTTCAGCCAGGACATTTTCTGAATAAATAATACATGAAAAGTGTGAAAGCAGTCTAAGGCGTTAATAACTTCTTTAATCACTATCTGTGATAAATCCCTTTCTGAGTCCCACGCTGTTCTAGACGACAGTTAATCTGAAACTTTTTCCACAAATTGTCAAATAAATCCAAGTAAATGCTGTTTGTAAATCAAGTAGAGCTTGTAACGCGTGCATCGAATATTCCTTTGCCTCATTGCCTGCTCGTTAGCTGAATGATTTACTTGGTGCCCACACAAGCAGAGTGGAAATGAGATGTTCAGAGGCAGTCTGTTTACCGGGTTTAATGTAGCATTAAGGACTTGTTGTCGTTATTGTTTTCGCTCCAGCGGTGTGCTGATGCTCCTGAGGGTGAAGCTGGCGCTGTGGCGTCACACGCGTAATGGCAGCACCATCCCCTCCATCTTCGCCCAGACCGTCGCTCAGCACCCAGACAAACCCGCTCTGGTGTACGAGGCCACCGGGGAAACGTGGACCTTCTCTGAGCTCGACCGGCTGAGTAACGGCGTGGCTCAGTGGGCTCTGAGTCAGGGCTGGGGGACGGGGGACGTGGTGGCTCTGTTGATGGAGAGCAGGCCTCTGCAGGTGGCGCTGTGGCTCGGCCTGGCCAAAGTCGGCATCGAGTCGGCGCTCATCAACTTCAACCTGAGGCGAGATTCCCTTATGCACTGCCTGGGCGTGTCGGGAGCACGGGCGCTCGTCTTTGGGGCGGAGCTCGCTGACGGTAAGGCGTTTATTATTGATGCATATGTAATACATAAATTTGGTTTATACCCAGACGATTGTACATTTCAGAATCTGGTATTGTATTTTCCAGAACAGTCCGTACATGCTCGATGTTGCTGTGGCATTTTTCAAAATTTGCAGCGCAATTTGTGGAGATTTGTGGGGGGTTTTCCGTGGAAAACTACTTGAATTGGCGAAATCGCATTTGCACGTCATTGTTTTGCACGGCTTTTCACGCTGATGTTTGTTGGTAAATGAGACCTTTCAGCTGTACTCGACTCTTCATAAATGTTGTACGAACACTAAGTTTGTAACATTAAATCTGTTTGTGTCGCGTCCGCCGTATACCTACCTGTGCATGTTGTTACTATAGAAACGATAATGTATAATAACAACAAGCGCGTTGATATAAACCTGATTTGCAGCTGCACTACAGTCAGAGCTGCTGTTATAGAAAATTAATCAACACCCTCTGACCAATCAGAATCGAGCATTCGGCAGCACTGTGGTTTAAATGAAGAATTATTAAGTATGCTAATGTATATAAGAATTCTGTGCGCATTTTTCAGTTTTAGTTTTTGCTTATGCAAATTTTTTTAATCACCTTAATTCCCGTTTTTAGTTTTTAATCACTTCTGCCTCTCTTTTCCGTGGCGTCTCTTTGTAGCCGTGTCGGAGGTAAGCTCCTCTCTGAGCGAGTCTTTGGCTCTCTTCTGGACCGGAGACCCGAGTCCTGATCACATGACCTCTCTGAAAGCGCAGCCATTCGACACTCTGCTGGCGTCTGCACCACGCCATCCTCCTTCCTGCACCCCATCCAAGGGCTTCAACGGTGAGCGGGGACGCCTTTACGGCTCACTCCAAGTGTTTTATAAAAGTCACTGTAGCAGTATAGCATCAGCAACATCTCTGTGTTGTGTTACAGCGCTCGAGTACAGACACGATGTTGAGTGTCTGACTGTACGAGCGGTGTTCGAAGCTGCGTCTTTAGCCAGTGCTTTGTAGTACTGATTAGCTGAAATTTAGAAACACGTGACGTTAGAAACACAGGAATCAGGTGGACAATAGCAGAGCTGCATCTGAGTTGCTGGGGTTTTTTTAGTATTTGAAAAAAATGTGTGTAGTGATGATGTAAATTAATATTTTTGGTACTAGTTTTAAACACCAGCCTCTGGAAAATTTTAATGTATATCACTATGCAATAAAGATTGCAATAAAGATTTTTGGACCAAACTGAAATTTGAAAACCCATAAAAACCAAATATGGGATTTTAAAGTGATATTATTATGTTGGATTGAGAAGGCCAACATACTGTTTTGATTTATAGGCTCTTCTTCTGCTTCTTCTTCTGCTTCTGCTAATAAATCGCTACTCCTCCCAGACCTTTCAAGCTACATGCACCAAACTCGGGACAGACCTTCACCTTGTTCTGACCCGAGTTGATATATCTTTTCGAAAAGTGATGGAAATTCCCAGTACAGAAGCTGAAAGTGGCCGAAATTCCCACTGACTCCCATTAAAAGTTTCTGACTGTTATAACTCCTTGAGTTTTCAAGCTACTTCCAAGAAACTCGGCACAATCCTTCGGTATCGGGAGGCCGCCTAGCTCCGAAAGTATTGGGACGCTGTCTAGCTGATGGCTTGTTTTCTCAAGCAAATATCAAAGTTTGTCATGACGAACTTTTACCCAACAATACTGCCAGGTAGTTTTTCCACTTTTAAACTGCACACAATCTGAAAAAGTCCACAATCTGACCTGAATAGAAATGGTACAAACAAATACTAATAAAATGTAAACCGGAGTCTTGTTCTTTATGGGATCAATCTTGTAGTGAATAAAAATTCTTTGGATGTTTTGGTCAAAATATTTTGCTGATTTTTTTTGCCCGGAAAAAAAAAATATATATATATATTTTTGGCCATCACTAAATTTGTGTAGGTTATATGTGCTGTTTGGTGATTTTAATGTGTTTTTTATATATATATATATATATATATATATATATATATATATATATATATATATATATATATATATGCTATAGACAACAAAAGACACAATTACAGATTTGTAGTGTACAGCTCACTAGAAAACAAACCTATCCTGTTTAGTCCCGTTCACGTACTCAGTTGGCGTTCGGCCATGAGGCCCCCTGGTCTTTCTAAAGGTTTTTAAGCTCTTTTTAGGGGTGAGGATAAAGGTTCCCAAGACTGCAGGATGGGAAAGTGTTTTCAGTCCAGTGATGATTTTTTTTTTTCTTTTTTTTTTTTTTAGGGTCAAAATGTTTCATTTAAAATCTTAAAACCTTGCTAATTTTCAAATAATTTTATGTCTTTAGACAAATGAAACTTATATATGTGTTACAATATTAAATAGTTATTTCAAATTTCATATATAAAATATGCCTTCAAAAATGATCATCCATTTTTTAAAAATACTGTGAAGAGCAGTAAACACTAACATATGAAGCAAAGGCAATATGTGATGTGACGTGACGCCCCTTGGCTTTAAGAAAAAAGTAGTCTCGGGTAGAATTAGTGCAGTTTTTAACACACACACACATTTTTTATATATATATATATATATATATATATATATATATATATATATATATATATATATATATATATATATATATATGCACACAACACAGATATCCTTTAATGAATATAGGTGTGCAACAATTATTGGCATTTGAATGTATTTGAAGTATATTTCCATTCCATTTTTTTGGAGAGAGCAGAGTATTTTTGTGAATTTGTTTAACAAAAGTTTAAACAATAAAAAAAAATTTCACAGCCTTCTTGACTCATATTTATCAAGGGTGCCAATATTAGTGGAGGGCAGTGTAAGATTGAAATAAGTACCAGTAAATAAGTAAAAATGATGGATACACGGGCACATCAGTGTGTACGATCACTCGGACTAATACTGCTATTTGTCTTCAGACCGTTTGTTCTACATTTACACCTCTGGTACCACCGGACTTCCCAAAGCTGCTATCGTGGTGCACAGTCGGTACGTCGAGCTACAAGTTCCACCTTTTTATATTTCACTTCAATCTGGGTTACTTACAGATGTTCTGCATTTGTTTTGTTTTTGTCTTTGTCTTATAAAGATATTATAGAATGGCTGCTTTTGTTTATTATGCTTTCGGCATGAAGCGAGACGACATCCTGTATGACTGCTTACCTCTCTACCATTCAGCAGGTAAGCAGTGCATTATTATATATTTTTTTTAACAAATAAATAAATAACACATTTAAGCGTGACACTTCCAGGGAACTATAAAATGTTGAATGTACGGAAGACCAAAATATGAGATGTTGGGGGGGGGCGGGGGGGGTTTGGTTTGTTTATGAAAGAGTATTTGTTTATACGAGTGTTTATCTGTAAAAGGAAGAGTTGTCAGAATACAGAAGACTTCAGGCGCGTCAGGACGTTCGTAGCCGTGAAATTGGACAGTAAACAGTTTAATTTTGTGTTTGTGCGTTACACTGTCTCTTTAATGTTCTGTTAGGACGAATGTAACTCGAGATTAAACCCTGAAGCAGCAGTGCGACAAATGTACATTTCATGCGCAGGCTTTTCACCCTAAAAGCTTCAAGATGTGTCGCGGATTTTTAAAACATTCGCCCTGCACTTTCACAGCTTTAAGTTTGGAAAGGGGGTTTTCGTGGTTTTATGGCTGCAGTGAAGCACAACATGCTGTCCCAGAATCCTCAGACATTTAATACAAGAAGAATTAAACACACCAGACAAGATGCGTAATTCTCTCTGGGTATATTTACATATTTTAAAAAAATTATCATTTACATTAAAAAAAAAAACAACCTCGTAAAATTATTCAAAAATGAAATTAAATGAGTAATAAACTATTAAACATTAACTATACTGTTAACAAAATGATTAAAATAGCTTAAAATGATCTTACGTTACATTATTTATTTATTTTTAAACTATCGAATTATTAAACATCTACAGCAGGACTGTTATTCTATTGCAACCCTTTTTTTCTTTTCTTTTCTTTTTAAATAACTTAATTAATTAATTAAAATGTGCTGTTTCATATTTACCTTAAAAGCTTTTAAAATTCTGTAACAGTACAGAGGTCGTGGAAAAATAAAATGATGGATAATCTTCATTTAAAGCTTTAATTTTTTTTAAATCATTTCTAAAATAAATAAATACATACATAAAATTTGATGTAGTAGGATGAAATTGTGTCGGTGTCGCACCTGTTCTCAGGTAATATAATTGGTGTCGGTCAGTGTTTACTCAACGGACTGACTGTGGTGGTGAAGAAGAAGTTTTCAGCCAGCCGCTTCTGGGAAGACTGCATCAAATACAACTGTACAGTAAGTCACTGATTTTATCACGTTTTATTAACGGGATGTACAGAATGACCGAGCTGAGCCTTCTGTCTGAGTCGGGGCGTAGTGACGAACGCACCGTCACGCCGGACGTGAATAAAGTAGCTCGTTCGTGTATGGAAAAAGACACGGTATGGGGAAAATGGCTTCGTTTCTGGTAGAGGTTAATTTAGCTTTCAATACCTTTTCATTTCTGCTTAGTCGATCACACTGCTTGATGTTCTTGTGTTCCTCCAGGTGGTGCAGTACATCGGCGAGATCTGCCGCTACCTGCTGTCTCAGCCTGTGCGCCCGTCAGAGCGTGGGCACCGTGTGCGCCTGGCAGTGGGTAACGGGCTACGCCCCAGCGTGTGGGAGGCCTTCACTCAGCGCTTCGGCATTAAACAGATCGGCGAGTTCTACGGAGCCACCGAGTGTAACTGCAGCATCGCCAACATGGACGCCAAGGTTGGGCTCTAGAGTGTCTCGATAAGAGTCAGCTCCTTGTTGCTCCTTTCAGGGCTGAGTTGTTTTTTTTGGTTTTGTTTTTGGTGGTTGTTGTAAAAATGAAGTGTGTTGCCGAATGGAGTTTGAACATAGAATAGTCAGAGCAGGGATGTTGTTTAAAAAAAATTCAAATAGTATGCATGCAGTGACTGTGTTATTCATAAAACCCACATAACCACAGCCACAGATTACAGCATAGATGTGGTTTCTGGTGTGTGTCAGTGTGGGTTCAGGGTTGCCAGTTCCACCGGTTTCAGTTATTTATAGGGAAGTATTTTTACTTGCATTAGATTAATGATCTTAATGTTTTGCGAGCTAAATAGTAAATGAATGAATGAAATGAATTCCTAGTACTGTATAGTAAGTATTGTAGCTATAGTAAATGCATATAAAATAGAAATAGACGGATTAGTGTATGAATGTACTTCATTATCATAACTATACTGTATTTATAAAGGTTTATATAATATTACAAAAAGCGCTGGTGTAATAATGCGTATTAAAACTGTCATCTTTATTATTTTTTTTTGCCTGTTTGTTACTTTGTAGATATCACATTGAATATGTGTTCATTTTTTGGCATACCTGGCAACCCATTTGCTTTGTGGCTACTTTGCATTGTTTATTAGTATGGCTCATCTCCGCAGGTGGGATCGTGTGGTTTTAACAGCATGATTCTGCCCAACGTCTACCCCATCCGCCTAGTGAAGGTAAACGAGGAGACCATGGAGCTGGTGAGGAATAAGGACGGACTTTGTGTTCCATGTCAGCCAGGTGAGTTCTCTGTCCTGAGAGGAAGATTTATTCTCATTATTGCTGCACGTTCAAGCCGGTGTCCTGCTCGACGTGTCCTCACTTTACATACTCGTCTCCATACCTTAAAAACTTCCCTCACTAGAGGGCGCACCACAGCTGAAACGTGAGGTTTTCCATTTTCTGGTTTCCATATCCACTTGTAAATTGTCCTGATCTTCCTCCAGCTTTTCCAGGAATCATATTTGTCGAGAAGACCAGGATGAAAAGTTCTATAAGCTTGCCTTCAAAACATTCCACCATTGTTGTAGTTATCATAATCTGTCTTAACTTTTATATAAACCTATACCTTTTATCGTTATATCATAGAACATAAACATGTGACTTTGAGAGACAGATGTGTATCAAGTCTCTTGCTGATGTCACATCATGCCATACCGCTTCCCGCACTATTTAGAAATGTAGCGTTAATTTCTGAGGACAAACTGAACGAACCTAGGATGTACACGGCAGCCATCTTTCATAAGCGCACACGACACTATAACGCTGGCCTAAAATGGTTTAATCCATGCTTTCTGATTTCCAAAGTGTGTTCTATTCAGCTCAGCTGTTAATCTCATGATTGTCAGGAGAACCCGGGCTGCTGGTGGGCAAAATCAACCAGCAGGATCCTCTGCGGCGCTTTGACGGCTACGCCAATCAGGAGGCCAACAAGAAGAAGATTACCTGCAATGTTTTCAAGAAAAACGACTCCGCCTACCTGTCAGGTGAGTCACCTCTGACCTATAGATTGTTACACTGCTTGTTGTGGGACCTGATTTAGATATGCTTTATCGTACAACAGTTCGTCCCGGTCCACCAAGTTGATTGTTAGAAACGTTTTGATAAATGGCCTAGAGGTCGCCTGATAGGGGATTTTCCCGATAGCGATGACTAAGACGGGCGGTACCTACCTGCCGATAACCGATTAATGAACCCATAGTTTTTAAAATTGTTACTGAATGAAAACACAACACTCAAAGTAAAATACGGCTGAGCTTTATTACAAAAATAAACAGTACTGACTGCACCATGAAAAAGTACTGTACTTTTTTTTTTTTTTATGAAATTAATATTAATAAATAACTGAAATAACTATTGATAAATGGTAAAGTAAATAAAAGATATACATAACACAACAAAATTAGCAATAGGGTTCGTTTTTATTTCGCCTCTAGAGGCCGCTCTCGTACCGTATAATGACAGTGGACCCTTCTCTTTTTGGCGATAACTGCTAGTTCCAGCAATCGCTTATCGGTGCCGATTAATCTGCAAAACCGATCATTTGGTCGACCTCAAAAATGAACCAAACTATTTTAGGAGCACGTTTACAAATGTAAGTGCTTGTTTTATTGCTGACTTGTAGTCATATCCATGGCTTTTTGTTTGTACATTTCCTATCTTTTTGACTTCAGGTGATGTATTGGTGATGGATGAATTGGGCTACATGTACTTCCGGGACCGCAGTGGGGACACGTTTCGCTGGAAAGGTGAAAACGTCTCCACTACTGAAGTGGAAGGAACCCTGAGCAGTCTGCTGGGCCAGACGGATGTGGCAGTGTACGGAGTCACTGTGCCAGGTGAGGGCATTGTTTCAGACATTCTAGTGGTGATGAGCATCTCGAGTAATTTCAGTCAGTTTTCTAGTCCATCCTCTGATTAGTTCCCGATGTCAACTGCTCGATATTTAAAATCAACTCTGACCTGTGAGGGAAATGATTTTAGTGATTTATTGTTTTTTATGAATGTGACAATCGCAGGTGTGGAGGGAAAAGCGGGGATGGCTGCTATCGCTGACTCCGCAGGGAACTTTAACTGTGAATCCTTTCTCCGAGAAGTCCAGAAGGTGTTGCCTCCATACGCTCGACCAGTTTTTCTCCGCATCTCCCCACAAGTAGATACTACAGGTGAGTTACTGCCTCACCTGAGAGCATCAACACACCTGCCAACCTTTTACAGTTTATATAGGAGTTAAATATTTTAACACTGGACTCTGGATCTGCGTATGCTGCTGCAAGTTAGCGCTTAAAAATACGCAAATAGAGAATAATAATAATAATAATGAATAATGAGTGTTTATTGGTCACATATACATTACAGCACAGTGAAATTCTTTTCTTCACATATCCCAGCATGTTAGGAAGTTGGGGTCAGAGCGCAGGGTCAGCCATGATGCGGTGCTCCTGGAGCAGAGAGAAGGCCTTGCCCAAGGGCCCAACAGTGGCAGCTTGGTAATACTGGGGTTGAACCCCCGACCTTCCGATCAGTAACCCAGAACCTTAGCCGTCAAGCCACCACTGCCCCAGTCTTCATTTTTCCCCTCAATAAAAACAGCAGATGAGCCAGTCGTCTTATGAATCTGAAGTGATTGATCGTTGCATAGGTGATATAAACTGATAGGAATTAACCCCCTGGAAGCTTCTCCACCCTTCCCTATGTCACATTGGTCAGTCTTGATTTGAGCGGCTTGGCGGTTAAGGCTCTAGTTTACTGATCGAAGGTCGGGGGTTCAAGCCCCAGCACTGCCAAGCTGCCACTGTTGGGCCCTTGAGCAAGGCCCTTAACCCTCTCTGCTCCAGGGGGCGCTGTATCATGGCTGACCCTGCGCTCTGACCCCAACTTCCTAACATGCTGGGGTATGCGAAGAAAAGAATTTCACTGTGCTGTAATGTCTACGTGATCAATAAAGACTCGTTATTCATTATTGCCTCTGACTGTTACTCCTTCCGTTAATGTTAACTAAACGAGAAACCTTCAGTCTGTAATTATCGCATCTGTACGTCCGCTTCTCTGTCCGCTTCTCCGGTCCGTTTTACAGTATCGCCTCTCCCCACAGGTACATTTAAAATTCAGAAGACCAGGTTACAGAAGGAGGGATTTGACCCCCGTAGCACAGCGGACCGGATCTACTTTCTGAACTCCAGAGCGGGGCGTTACGAAGCCGTGACCGAGGAAATGTATAACGCTTTAGTGGAAGGTAGGATTCCTCTGTGAGACAGGATGAGGCGCAGGTCAAGCAAAACCGTGGCATTTCTGGGATCAGTAATTAAGACGCAGACTGGATCTCTGTTGTGGCTTGTAGTGTTAATATTTAGAGAGACACCGATTAACGTTTAATTGAAAAAATAAATAATAAAAATGTTCATTTTTTTTTTTTTTTTTTTACATTTTACAGCGTGTAAACCGTGCATTTTGCATAAGACACACATTAGGTTAAAGGTGTCCTCGATGGGACGTTCTGTTACCAGTGAAAAGCTCTTGTCTGATATGTTGGTTTTTATTTGGAAAGGCCTGTTACTTTCAGTAGAGGACATTTCTGAGGTCATGCCATGCTTGCGAAATGGCATTCATTTAACGACTCGTTCCGAACAGAAGCATTACAGAAGATATTCTCCTGAACACCAGAGCTGTTGATTTTTCTTACGTTATTTTCTTACTGATAATGTGACACAAACATGGAAGCACGACGGCAGCACAAACTCTCAAATTCCTCATTGTCCTTTATTTACAACTGTTGTCTTAGAGACGTACTTTTAAGCAATGCATAAAATCTCATAAAGAAGGAAGTGTATAGTTTACTTTAATTATAGTTATTAATAATGATGATAATCCCTGTCGGGTTGGAAAACGCTGACCTCGATGATGTTTTTCACACTGACTGTGCGTGTGTGTGTGTGTGTGTGTGTGTGTGTGTGTGTGTGTGAGTGAAAGAGAGAGATTAACTGGTTTTTAAATGATTATAGATTGATATTTCTAAAGACGTCTACTACAAAGTGCCTTGAATCTGCTCTCCCCGAATTTATGAGAAAATAACGATCCGTTCTAGACGATTTAATTTGGACTTTCATTTTTCTTGTTACCCTGTGGGTCATCAGCACTGATGGTTGTCCTGTTTTAACATGATTTGAATGGAAATAAACGTTATTAAAAACCTGCTCTCGTTGTTGACTTAATAAGGACTTTTATCCACTGATCTCTGATGTCCAAAAACGTATTAAATATGAATATTTTTTCATCGCTCGAAGGTTTTTAAAGCAGGGGTGGGCGTGATACTTGAAGACGATACGCTCTGGGATGCATCACCACGTATAAGTGTTGGATTTACAAAATGTGTTTATAAAAATTTAAAAAAAAAGAAAAAAAAAAAAGAGGTTAAATATACTTTTCTTTAATGGCCTACAAAAATTGAACATTGAAAATATGGGAATTTTTTTTTTTTTTTTTTTTTAAATCTATACAAAATCTTTACACTTTTTAAGATTTCATACAAAATTTCTAAAAAGTACTGACTATCCATGATATTTAAGAATTTTTATTTTTTTTTTTTTAATAACAATTAACAATACACAATTTATAACAATATCTTATATATTATATCATGTTGCCAGACAGACGTCTTGAGTACTTCAGCTTTAAACATTAAAATATTGGATTCGAACCTTACGTATTAGAATAGTATTTTATCATGCTTGATATGAAGGAATTTGATATTCAGTCATTGCTTCATGCAATTACAATTCAAAAATTTGACATTTTTAAGCCCTCATGAGGTACGCTTTAGAGGAAACGTGGCAAATCTGAGCAGATCTGATTCGGTGGAGGGCGGAGCTTATTTCTGGGGCAGGAAGAAATGTAAACAGATGCCTAAAAAATTTTAGTGTTTGCATGTAGGGCTGCAACAACTAAACGATTAAATAAAATAATCGACAAGGAATTTGATTATGGATTAGTAGGGTCTGTGACGTCACTGTGGATAACCCCGCCCCCACATCAGTGACGTCACTTCGTGACTCGAAAACAGCGGAGGTCACATAGTGAGCTGCTGAGTGAAAAGTGCACGATCTGGGTCATCCAAAACGTGCGAGCGTTTTATATTAAGCGCTTTAAACAAACTCGCGAGCGTGTAAACGCGACTCGTCGTGTCGTGATGCTGCGACACACGCGTGTGCTGTTTAACGTGTTCCAGACGCGTTTTCTTCAGCGCAGAAATGACATTTTTACTTCTAGATCCTTATCTGTAAATGTCGGACGTTCACTCTGGGATTTCCGTTTTACATAAAGTCTCGTCCTGACGGCGAGCGGGTCTCCGTTAAACTTCACCGAACGAGTGCGAGTCCGCGCATACGCGTCAAACGGCGCACGATAGAAAGGAAGCGCAGTAACTCTGACTGAAATATTCATCCTGATCAGATATGTTGTTCGATGCTACATTTAGCGATATTTAGAATCATAAGTAATTTGTGTATTTTTTTATGAAGTAAGTGTAATGGGGTTAGAACGTGTCATTGTATATAGATGTAAGAAGTGTCGTACATTTACGGAATAAAGTAACGTTACTGTGTTCAAATGAGTGAATGTGTGTGTTCCTGCAGAACATTTAAACCTTTTCTTTTTTTCAGCGTTTTTAATGTAGTGATTTAACTTCTGATGTAAAGCTTGTGGACAATATATTGTTAATATTTGTACACAGTGTATAGGATAGCCCACATAAATGCACTTAATACCTTTCTCATAGCCTTCGATTTGCACAGTGTTTGAAGGAGAACGCTGGGCAGAATGGGTAATAACGTGTGTGTTTGTTTTTCGAAAAAAATACAGAAAATAAAAATCTGCCTTTTCAATCCCGATTAATCTGAGAAATAATCTACAGATTATCAAAAATAATGGTTAGTTGCATGGGAATATTGCAAATTATGTTCAGATTTCTTTTGAAAAGATGTGAATATTTTATATTTATGGTGTAGAAACACAAAACGACCAACTCCATCTTTGATTAGATCTGATACAGTGCGGCCGTGAGCAGGGGGGGATCTAAACGTATCTGTAAGTATTTTACAATTGATCATTTTTTTTTTACATTTATTCATTTAGCAGACGCTTTTATCCAAAGTGACTTACAAACGAGAACAAGATCATGACTTTTTTACAAGTTCAAGCATCCAAAAGTCAAACTTAACAAATTCAACCAAAATTTAATTGAATTTTGGGGAAATATTTTTTATCACAACAAGAAAGCAATATCTTTTCTTCTTTTTTTTTTTTTAATCTAATGTTTTAACTTATTAATACTGACTCTTTTTGTGACTCACCAATAGAGAAACATCAGGAAAACACTAATACACACACCAGATATATTTATGATTACAATATTTGTGGTTTTTTTTTGCATTTTGTCCGAAGGGTGTGCAAACTTTTGCACTTTAATGTAACTGCACTTGGTACACAAGTGGATGGATTTGAAGTTACTTTTCCCGTGGCGATAAATTACCACTCCACTCTGTGATGTAAAACAGTTCAGAGAGAGAGGGAGGGAGTGAGGGAGGGAGGGAGGGAGAGCGGGAGGGAGGGAGAGCGGGAGGGAGAGCGGGAGGGAGAGCGGGAGAGAGGGAGAGCGGGAGGGAGGGAGGGAGAGAGGGAGGGAGAGAGGGAGAGAGAGAGGGAGGGAGGGAGGGAGGGAGGGAGGGAGAGAGAGAGAGAGGGAGGGAGGGAGGGAGAGAGAGAGAGAGGGAGAAAGGGAGGGAGGGAGGGAGAGAGAGAGAGGGAGGGAGGGAGGGAGAGAGAGAGAGAGGGAGAAAGGGAGGGAGGGAGGGAGGGTTTTGCTCAGGTCTAGTGCTGCACTTTAACATACACACTCGCTGGAAGTACTTTGAGTGGATGATCTTTGCAGGCACTGCAGAAGTAAGGAAACACTCGTGGCGAGATGATGTCCGTGAACGTGTAGAGTGGCGTCCTCTCTCTCGGGTCATAGAACATCACCTTCGACCTGTCCATATCCAACACCACCCTCACCACATCTGGCTCCTTGTTCATGGTTAGCGACGACCACGGTGCCGAGCAAGCCTTGTACTCGCCGTTCCTCAGCCGAATAGTCCAAAACCCCTCTGCAGGCGTCAGCACGTTCTTGCCCTTCCTCTTCACCGATTCGCTGGCTACTCCGATCACCCAGTAGCTGTTGTTTTTGACTTCCACGTCCCAGCTGTGTTTACCCGAGCGGAAGCCCTCCGCGCCCAGCATCTCGGCACTGACGTCGAAGCGCTCCGGGTTGTCCGGGAGCTTGAAGATCTGAGAGCAGCACTGAAGAGTCGTCAGGTCCTCTGACAGCTGGAAACAGCTCGCCGCTGTGTTCGGGTCCAGAGTCACAGGAGCTGCACGGTTGAAAGGTTTTAAATATTAAAAAGCTTGACATCAAATCTTTCAAATAGATTAACTTGAGAGCAGCATTTCCATTTTAATATTATTATTAAAGCAATTTAGTCTCGGTGAGATCTTTGAACTACCCTGAAGTTGTCGCAGGTTTAATAGCACGGCTTGGTAAATTAGTCATGATAATCCTCATTTTAGGACTCGGTCCCTGACGCCCCTGACCTACAGAGATTTGAGCGTTTTACTTTTAGCCTTAAAGGAAAGACACTGGAGGAATGTTGTTCTTGCTAGAACAGTCTAGAAATATTTCACCGATCTCAAGCATAAGGGATAACAGTCAGGTTCTGCTGACTCCTAAAAAACCAAGTACAAGCTCTGCTTTTCTTACACGCCATTTTCCAGCAGCGTCGTATTAATGGAAAATCCAGCTTAGAAGTAGTAGAGACGTCCATGCAGACGCTGGAGTCAAAGTCCCAGAACGTAGTGTAGTTCTGCGACGCAGTTGTGTTTAGATGGTCCGCTAGTTAGAGTTCCATTATATATGATATGGGGTAACTTAGTGGTTAGCATGTTCGCCTCACACCTCCAGGGTCCGGGGTTCGAGTCCCGCAGGGGCCCTGTGTGTGCGGAGCTTGCATGTTCTCCCCGTGCTGCGGGGGTTTCCTCCGGGTACTCCGGTTTCCTCCCCCAGTCCAAAGACATGCACGGTATGCTGATTGGCGTGTCTAAAGTGTCCGTAGTGTATGAATGGGTGTGTGAGTGTGTATGTGATTGTGCCCTGCGATGGACTGGCACCCTGTCCAGGGTGTACCCCGCCTTGTGCCCGATGCTCCCTGGGATTGGCTCCAGGTTACCCGTGACCCTGAAAAGGAGTAAGCGGTAGAAGATGGATGGATGGATATATGATATGATGAAGACGATGGCATTGACTGAGATGTTCGCGTGGAAGTTAGTCTCGGATGCCTCTGAAGAGCATTATAAAGATTAATATGCAAGTCGGTCAGGGTGTAGTCTTTGTGCCGGATCCATGTCAAATACATCTTCCTACATCATGATCAATAGCAGCCAGAATGGACAAGACAAGGGAAGATCATTTACAATGTAAGCTGTGGGAACTGTGAAGGACTAATACATCACACAGATTGATGGTCAATCACTGAATAAAAGGCATTTCAAACAGGTGTGACTTGCAGTAAATTACGGCCGTTCTTTTTTCGCTAGTGTCGGCTATTCTAGCTTCTCAGGTCATGCGAAACAAAATCAATAACCATAACTGCTATCTACCCTGTATACTTACTATACTGGATGATATTCTTCATCTTCTCCCAGACGTTGAATTTTAAAGAGCCTAAATGTTTGGCTACGTCAACCAAAGACCCCGATATCATCTGTGGTTCCTGGGGTAGCTGCCAAGTTCTGCACATAGTGGGAAAAAATCACTTGATGAATGATGGAGAGTTGAATATCAGTAATGTGGCTCTCAGAGTTTGAGGAGTGTTGAGAGAGAGAGAAAGAACATCCTGAAGGTCGACATACCTCTTTATGGTTTCCTTGTAATTCTAGAAAGGAATAAAAATACCTTACCAAAAATGCCATGGTCTTATAAACAGTATTAATGATGGGTAAAAGAAAAATCTCGTAACATGGCCACTGGGTAAAATAAAACGTTTACAGTCGACTACATGAAGGAGTTTACCTGGAGGAACGGGATATCCTGAGCGCTCATCTCCTTTTCGATAGACCTGATGGTGTTTGTGAGGGACGTGATTTGGTTTTCCATCTCCTCGATCTTTTCCGTCATGGTCTCGCTCTTCTCCGCCTCCTCTTTCTTCAGTTCAGAGAGTTTGGCCGCTTCTTCTTCTCGAAGGAACTTGTGCAGCGCTTCAAACTCCTCTCTGATCTGCCTCTCCGCATGCTCTGCCTGTCTCTATAACAACAACAACAACAATAGCACGCCATGTTTTACAATTGGACGAAAGACCGATTTCAATGACGATTAAGTATTTGGCCTCATTTATCACTCGTTATGTAAAGTTCTGAGCAGATGCTCTCGTAAGCCGAACCAAACGAAACATTTACCGACGTTTCCGTATTGCCGATTTTCTTCGTAATCGTGTGGTACGGTTGATTTACATTTCGTGATGTCCACGAAACTCCCGAAAAAGGCAAAGCTCACAGAGAAGTAAACAGGGGAAGCGCCAAGACCCACTGTTGGCCAACAAGATTCAGATGGTAAGAAAATACCTTAATGTGCTCTGCTGTTAGATCGTATGTGGATTTAACGTTCCTGAAGAACTTCAGCTTGTCTTGCAATGGCTTCAGAGCAGTCTTCAGTTCAGCCTGAAATAGAACGGTAAAATATCGCGGTTTAGATTTCAAGACTCTGGCGCTTTACATCATTTTTAAGCCATCAGAGTGTATTTATTCCCATATATCCAAAGCCAATGAGGTACACCCTATTTGCTCGGGAATCTCATAGCCGTCGTAGCATTTGTGTGAGGCAAGAAGACACGGCTACGGCGTTCCTGCCCCGGCATTACCATGACCCAAGTCATGAAGTCAAAGAGGCCAGGTGCTGTCAACTAGTATGGAGAGTGACGAACACTTGAGAAAGCACCGGGAATCCGGTTTCACCTTTTTTTTCAGGAGGCTCCCTGCCGTGACCAATGAAAATATAGGGATATTCTTAGTAGAGGATAAGGTCTGGTGAAGTCCCAGCAATATCAGATTCTGAGTAGCTGAATCAAGCCAAATGTTACATTAATACCTTAATGTTTTTTCATAATGTCAACTTATATGTTGGTTATTAATTACTCATTAGCATCTTTGCAATACTAGATCTGTCACTTGGCTGATCTGAAGAAGAAAGGAGGAACATATGGTCTCAAAACAGACCACGGAACTCACTCAAGATAAATACACGAGTGAATTTCTTTTACTGTATATATTGAAAGTCTTAAGCAGATCTATTGTGCTACAGGACATGATAAACAAGACCGGCGTTGCATTTGCGTTCCCAGTCCAATTGATATAGTTCTCATAAATTGAAAGGGAATACCAGGAATACCTTGTTCACGGAATTGTGACGCCTTCTAAGTTCCTACTGGCTCTTTCGTCTAAACATACCTTACAATCTTGCGAAGCCTCTTCCAAGGAGTATAATCGATGCCCTTTGTGGCTTCCCGATTCCTTGCACTCGACGCATGTAGGCTGTAGATCTTCCAGACAGAATAAGGTCAGAGATTCGCCGTGTTCTTTGCATGCAAAGGGGTTACTCTTGCGCCGTTCTTTCAGATAACCTTCACAGGACTTCTTGAGCATTGTGTTAACTATGAGTTCCCCCATGGACGACGGCTGGCAGCAGAGTGGACATTCGCAAGCTCCTCCACCGACCCAACTGCTCTCCAGGCATGGTTTACAGAATCTATGTTTGCAGAAAAGCACCACAGGCTCTTGAAAAATCTTCCCGCATATTGGGCAGGAGAGGTCATCTTCGAGGACGGCACGCCTGGTGGTCATTGCGTCTTTGAGACTCTTAGCTTTAATGGTGAGGTTCATATAGGGTTACTGTGCTCCACCCACCCCTCCTAGGGTCGCTACCTCTTCCTGCGTCATGCAGTTGGAGTCCTAGGAATCTTGTGGATCAATGGAGCTTCAGAAGGGGATCATACGAACGAGTTGTGTGTAAACATCAGAGTGAAATCAAAGTAGCAGGGAGGGATTTACTCGGAGGTGATTATTGACTTCGTCTGGGAGGATCATGTGCGAAGAGTGTTTAGGATACATGACAGCTGATTCTATTCACCACATTAGCCAAAGAATTACAAGATGAGAAGTGTGCTTTGGATAAATATAGACCGCATATATGGGATCGAACAGGTCCGAGTCTTAAACTAACCCAAGTTCTGAAGTACTAATGAGCTACAAGCTTCACAATTCCAGTTTTCACGTTGAGCATTACAGTAGTTATAATGATTTGTAGTCCCATTATCCAGTGTCCTAAGGTTTGATCCTCGTGTTGTCTCAGGCAGTTTTTCCTCACCACTGTCACCTCTGGCTTGTTCATTGGTGATCTAATTCTACTTTGGGATTTCTGTATGCATGGATTCCTCACCAATGATTTTTAGCATCAGTAAAGTTCTCAAGAGAAAGTTGTTTTGTAACTTTTAAACAGTCTGAACAAATACAGCACATCCATTCAAAGTTCATCAAAACACGTGCCTTGATGTCTACCACCATAAAGCGTTCTTTGGAAGCACTTGAAGGTTTTTCATAGAACTCTACAGGATATGTTTTTTTCCCCATTCTGTTGTTCTGTATAGTTAGCGTGCACTCTCCTGTATATCTATTGTATATATTTTTATTTGTCCTGTTGTGTATTTGCACTTTGTGTAGTCCTGTGTACCCTGCTGCTGTACTGTTGTGTCTCACATCACGGTCCTGAAGAAACAGCATTTAGTTCCAGTGTATACAAGTTATATGGAGGAATGTTGATGAAATTCAACTGATGATTGGTGAAGTAGAACTCTGTTTGAAAGACAGAACTTTAACCAATCCACAGAACCTTGTTGAACATACCGGCAATACGTAGAGACGGGTCCTTTTATTGAAGCCCCCTGCTGGCTGTGAGGTGAATTACAATTGAAGGTTCAACTTGGCTCTAAATAAATAGGCAAAATATTATTATATACATTTAAATAATTAGGCTAATGCTTGAATAGTTGGATTATGACCATACAATAAATCTGTGCTGAGGGGGTTCATGGAATTTTTTACACTAAATTCTTTACAACAAAAAGTTTGAGGACTCGATGTATCCCTCCCTAACTGACTCCACCCTATATTTTGAGTACACATATATCTCATGAGTTGCCTTGTTCTGATTCTTTGGATGTTGGTGACAACTATCTCCCATCTTGCATATTTTCTTAGTTTTACTTGCTACAGTAAAGAGAATGAACTATGATTTATTTATTTGTTTATTTATATTACAATAAACTGTAATGTCTGTAATGTAAGACGCTTAAGACGGTGCTACAGGGAGATAGGAAGGACATGTACATTACATGTCCCCCCCAGACATGATCGAGAACTTACAAATGCCTTGGTGGAACAGTGGAGGAACATCTCACAGCAAGAACTGACAAAGAACTGGTGCAGTCCATGAGGATGAGATGCACTGTAGTACTTAAAGCAGCTGGAGGCCACACCAGATACTAACTGTTCCTTTTAATATTGATCCCCCCCTTGTTCAGGGACTTGTTATTCCATTTCTGTTCCTCAAACGTCTGTGAATCTTGTTCAGTTCATGTTTCAGTTGTTTAATCTTTTTATGTGAATACAAATGTTTACACACTCACTAGAAGTATGAGAGAGAAATGTGAGAGGACGTTTCTTTTTTTTTTTTTGCTGAATATATAAACATGAAATTGCTGATTAAATGTATTACTGACTTAAAATGCTCAGCTGGATGCAGGCGTTACTTATATTTATAAAAGTACACGTATAATATTATACATGCATCCATCATATAGTTTGTAATTTGCAGTAATTGGCCCTCTGCTGGCTGTGAGATGAATTGCAATTGCAGTCTCAAATCTCGACAACATCCCCCCCCCCCCCCCCTTTCAATGCTAAAACCCTTATGAATTACTTTTTACAGAATTCAAAGGGAGATGAGCAACCATCCTTTGGTGGGTGGGGCTTATTTCCAGTCCATAAAACTATCACCAGAAGCCTGGAACGGAGAAACTAATAAGGTCCATTGTTTATCGGATATCTTTAGCATTTTGTGATTATTACAAGCCTATGAACACTTTAAGAATATACAGAATGAACCTTTAACTCTGGGATTTTTCCAATTGTTGACGATGGATACCAGTTGACTCTAGAGGCACGTCAGCCAGTTAGCCCCGTACCACGGAGACACCGTACTAAATATGTCCACAAACTTGGATGTGTGCCTTCAGCCTCTGTTTTGCCATAACTGCGTAAAACCTGAAGCGTCTGTAACCATCTGTAGAGTCGGATTGAGTTACTGTAACCTACCCTGTGCCCTTTGAGCTCAAGTGCCTAGATATTTGACCCTTACAGCTTCGCTTGCTGTTTATAACACGTAACGGTTTCAAAATAAAAATAGGAAATGTGGGGAAGCTTTCCTAGTTCTGCCGAGTGAAAAATGTCTCAAAACATCCATTCAGGTCCACAGTGTGTCGGGTTGTGCTTAATAATTATTGGAAATGATTCATAATACAGTTTACATTTGCATTCCTTCTGTTTATTTTGTTAATTTTTATCAATAGCATATCAATAGACTAGCATAGAAATTACTTAAGCACAATACACACCATCTGAAACACTGGTAGCCTGCATGCGGTGGGATTTCGGTAGGCCTGCAATTTGTCATGCAATATTTAAAGCGCACCTATTACGGTTTTGAAACGTGCCCAATTTTGTTTTAAAGTTCTCATACAATAGATTTACGTGCATCCGAGGTGAAAAAACACTTTAACATGGTCATAATTTAAATTGCAGTGTTACCTTTTTCCCCCAGTGTCACAAACGACTCGTTAAATGATCCGTTTTAAATGATTCATTCTAAACTCAGAGAGCATACTCTGCTCTGATTGGTCAGATGTCCCAGTCTGTTGCGATTGGTCTAGGGCTGCAACTAGCGATTATTTTCATAATCGATTAGTTGGTCAGTAAGTTTTCTTTTAATCGATTAATCGGACAGGGGCGGGGCAAACGTTCAGTACCTTTTTTGTTGTTTATTTAAAATAAAATCCACAAACTGAGTGTTATTACATTTTGCGTACTTGGCTAATCCAACTAAATTCTATGCTTTAAAACTAAATAAATAAATAAACTCAATCCTGTTACTCATTTAAGAGCAGCAAAATAAACGTTGAGATTGCTGTGTGAGCTGAGGTAACATAGACTGAATGGTTAAATGCATGTTTTCATGTTTAAAGAACAACGACATTGCTCTTATATATTGTTCAGTTACAGTTCATTTCTATAATATTCTGTTGGTCTCACTTGAGGTACATCTCTAAAGATGTACAGAACGTTTCTTTTTTTAGCCATCTCCCTGCCCTCGGTCAGCATCAGGAGGCCTCAGTCTCACAACAAAACCTCTTAAGAAGTTCTTTGGTGACTGCAGAGGAGCAAAACACGTGACCCGGATATAAAGCAGGATTCAACGGACATTCTACAGCTATCAAAAAGCAGCGAAAGGGCAGTAAGTACAAGTAAATTAGTGGGAATTGTGTCATATTAAAAGTTCTGCACGTTTAAAGGGAACACAATGAAAAACAGGGTTCCCACGGGTCATGGAATTTCATAACGTCTATTCCAGTCATGGAAAGTCAGGAAATTTGATCATTTTGGGATTGAAGTCAGGGAATATCAGGGAATTATGTTTATAAATCTTTTTTTTTTTTTTTTTTTACAGTGTGCTCATTTGCTGAAGGTGACACAGTGTTATGGGTTAAAAATGTACTTAAAATGGCTTACCGTACCTTGTAAATGAATTGATTTTATTTCCATTAAAGAAATATATTTTTGTTTTATTAGGAGCATTTTGTTTATGAGGTGTAAAGACTAGTCATGAGATAAGTAGATGTTCTTTTTAAGCAATGAAAACTAAGTTTTGCACTGAAAATGTCTGTTAACCAGGAAATCGGGCTTACAGATTTAATGGGTTAAAATAGTTAGTTTTTTTCTGCTCAGTACCCAGTCAATACATTGTACCATTCTTTGTACAGTAGGTCATGGAAATTCAAGATTTTGGTACGGGAAAGTCAGGGAATTTTACATTTGACTTGGAGTGGGAACGCTGGAAAAATACGACAATGCCTTTAAAAATATGAGAAAATGACATACTCTTATTTATATATAAAGAAAGGGAAATGATATGATGTTGTAACCAGTGAAGTGCAGGATGTAAATCCAGACTTAAAGTGTCTTTATTCTAGGATCGTAGGTACACCAAGGATGAATCACAGGACCGGCAAAAACACTGACACTGGTATATAAAAAATTATAAATAAATAAACCTTACTTGACCTAATACTAGATGTACCTCCAATAAACAAAACACCCCTCTAAAATAAAACACCTCGCATAAACAAAACACTTCTGTAAAATAAAACACCTCCCATAAACAAAACACTTCTGTAAAATAAAACACCTCCCATAAACAAAACACCTCCCATAAACAAAACACCTCCCATAAACAAAACGCTTCTCTAAAATAAAACACCTCTCATAAAAAAACACCTCTCATAAACACTTCTATAAGATAAAACACCCCCCATAAACAAAACACTTCCCATAAACAAAACACTTCTGTAAAATAAACCACCTCTCATAAACACCCCTCTAAAATAAAACACCTCCCATAAACACTTCTCTAAAATAAAACACCTCTCATAAACAAAACACTTCTGTAAAATAAAACACCTCCCATAAACAAAACACTTCTGTAAAATAAAACACCTCCCATAAACAAAACACCTCTCTAAAATAAAACACCTCTCATAAACAACACCTCTCTAAAATAAAACACCTCCCATAAACAAAACACTTCTGTAAAACAAAACACCTCCCATAAACAAAACACCTCTCTAAAATAAAACACCTCTCATAAACAAAACACTTCTGTAAAACAAAACACCTCCCATAAACAAAACACCTCTCATAAACAACACCTCTCTAAAATAAAACACCTCCCATAAACAAAACACCTCTCTAAAATAAAACACCTCTCATAAACACCTCTCTAAAATAAAACACCTCCCATAAACAAAACACTTCTGTAAAATAAAACACGTCTGATAAACAAAACACCTCCCCAAAATAAAACACCTCTCCAAAACACACCAACCCAAAACACACCTCCCAAACACAAACAGCCCTCTACAATAAAACACCTCTCATAAACAAAACACTTCTGTAAAATAAAACACCTCTCATAAACAAAACACTTCTCTAAAATAAAACACCTCTGATAAACAAACACCTCCCCAAAATAAAACACCTCTCCAAAACACACCAACCCAAAACAACACACCTCCCAAACACAAACAGCCCTCTAAACAACACACTTCCCAAAAAGAAACACCTCTCCCAAACCAAAACCCCTTTCTAAACACCTCCCAAGCTCAGAAGGGCCGACCTGTCTTTAATTACCGGTCATTTACGACTTTTATTTTGTAAACAAAATACCGAAATCTACCCGGAAGTGAACTCAACTTTATTTCCTATTGTTGATACAGTCTGGCGTAACTCCGCATACACATCTTCTTCTTTACTGTATTCGGGGATTTATGATGCGTTTTAGACGCGACTGAGGTTCAGTTTATTGCATCATTTATTGGCTTGTTTCCTTCTCGTTTTTCCTCTCTTCTCGGCTAAAAAAACGAAAGGATTTATTGTTGAGAGACTAACGGAGCGGGTCTTTCTCTCGCCATGGCCGAGCCGCGTTGTTTTCAAACGCAGCTGAACTCCATCATGGAGATCATGAGCAGGGCGGTCGTGAGACAGATCTGTAAAATCGTAGACAGCGACTTGGCGTCTTTACGACTGGAGCTGGAGCGCGCGCTTCACGACAACGCGGCTCTCGGGGACAAAATGCGCGTGCTCGAGAGCGAAGTGGAAACTATGCGGAAAGCGGGAGCGCGCGCTCGGCGCAAGAGCTGCCGGTCTGTGTGCATTCAGACATCGGAAGGTAACTCTTTCTCTTTCTTCGTAGACACACAGTCATCATTTGATCTCGTCCATCCGTCATACAGGTCAGGTCAGGTCAGGAGTTCTGACAAAACGCCCTAACTTTCCAGACGTCTCGAGAGACCAGGGGTTTCTGCGCATGCGCATTTCACTTTGCCTATCAAACAGTACTACTCAAGGCATTTTCTCAGAAAAGTCAGTAACAAAGCAGACAGCACAAGGGCTGGGGCTGATTTCTTTCTAGCCCAGACTGTAGGTTCATGCAGCCTGTCAACAAACAAATAAGTCACCAGATGGCGTCACGTGGTAATTTACGCTCATTAAATCATCATGATCGTTTGCGTATCAAAACATGTTACATGAAGAACGAAGAATTTCTGAAGACGTGTAATATGGTATAGTGTAGTGTAGTGTAGTATAGTACAGTCGTATTTGATCGTGACGCCTCAAACTAGTTGGTTGGGTATTTCTACAATTCTGTCATTTCTAACAAGAACGCAGGTGAAGCAGCGGAGGCGAGTTGAGAAATAGACGCGAAGGAAATGGTTACGGATGAAATAACTCACTTTTAACACTACAATGGGGTTTAGTAAGTGGTTGTTGTGAACAATGGTGATCAGTGATTGGTTGTAGTGAACAATGGTGATCAGTGATTGGTTGTTAAGGACAATGGTGATCAGTGATTGGTTGTTAAGGATAATGGTGATCAGTGATTGGTTGTTAAGGACAATGGTGATCAGTGATTGGTTGTTAAGGATAATGGTGATCAGTGATTGGTTGTTAAGGGCAATGGTGATCAGTGATTGGCTGTTAAGGCAATGGTGATCAGTGATTGGTTGTTAAGGACAATGATGAGCAGTGATTGGTTGTTAAGGATAATGATGAGCAGTGATTGGTTGTTAAGGCCACTCATGAGCAGTAAATGGGTGTTATGAATAATAGTGATCGGGTGTTATGAATAATAGTGATTGGTTGTTATGAACAATGATGATCAGGTTGTTGATTGGTTGTTGTGAACCGTGATGATCAGTGATTGGTTGTTTGGGACCAGGATAGTCGCTAACATCTGCTCAAATAGTTGCTAGGCACTTGTTTTAATAAAGTGGTCTAAAAATCGCCAAATCAATCAACATAGTCACCAAGATGGCAACAGACTGTCGCGAGCATGATCAGCACACACTGTTCATGAAAAAAGATGAGCTTTAGTCTCTAACAATACACCTACAAGGTGACCAACAAGGCATGAACGTGTAAAAAGTCCAAAAAGCATAACAACACTCCTACCTGCGTCACCCACACTACCATGTCAGTGTTAATGTTGCGCTAAGACCCATCACCCAAATAACATCTGAGCAACGATGATCCACACATGGTCCACACACATCATAGTAGTTCTCTTTCTCCAAAACATCAGACGCTCCACCCTCCATTAACGGCATCTTCGGGAAGGAGTGGTGCTCCAGTCTGTGGGACGGCAGGCCCAGGCCAGGAGAGGAGGCGGTCGAGGTGGAGCCGGATGTGTCTGATGAGGTCACATTTCCTGCCTTTACTTAAAATGTATTCTTTATCACACGTCCTGTTGTAGAAAAAAAACAACCCAAACCAAGATGTCTTCGTGAAGTTAAGCGTGTTAACGGTCTGCTTCTTTGATGTAGCCTGAAAACGATGACGACTGCAACGTGCGCAGTGTCAAGGAGGAGGTTTCTGAGCAGGAAATCTGCGTCATCAATCCAAGTAAGACGGAAATTAAACATCATTCATAACTTTCCAGTCAGTGTTTGACTTACACAGGAAGTGAGTGTAGAAATATCCAAGCAATTGTTGGGGTGTTTTTTTTGTTTTGTTTTGTTTCTTTCCTCCGCCCAGAATTTCTCCCCAAATTCGTCTTGCCAGTTCCCACCCGCTGGTGCACTCGGTCCTGTCATACAGCAGCTACAAACCAGAGAGGGTGAAGGTTAACACGTGCTTCCTCCATCAAGCAAACCTCCAGATCTTTTCAAACTGCTGCGCATGCTGAGTCACAGGGTGGCGTAACACACTTTGGGAGGAAAGCGCTATCCACCCTCTTCCACATACATGAGCTCACAGGCGATTGTGATTGGCTAGTGTCGCTGTGATTGACAGGGGAGAGAGTGTATGCCATCCCTCTTACCCAGAGACCTCAGTCTTGACTCCTGGCCACGGATTGGCCCTGGCATCACCGGGATTAAAACTTTCTGGCGATCTTTTCTGTTGTGTCATTTAACTTAAAATTTTGGCACCATCGTTACCTGTAGCTAACAACTGAAGCATTTTGTATTTTCTCTAATGACCTACAGGGGTAAAACCGCCCAAAAGAAACCCCAAAAAAAAACTGTACATGCGCCAAATTCCTGACCAATCACATTACACTGACGTGCAATTTGGTGCACTTCAAAGAACTTCATTCATGCCATGATGAATTGACTTATAGAGACAGCTCTATGTTGTGTTAATTGATTGATTCTTAACGATTAATCTGTTTTACCCCTAATACAGCGTCAGGGAACAAAAGAAATACATCCACAGCGCCAAGAGATCCTCATGACGTCTCTGAAGACATGGCTGACGACGACGACATATGCTTCATATCTGCAGGATTTCCGGGGACATCCGACGTCGACACCATGGCGCCGGATTCCCCGAGAGCCGCTGCCACCAAGCTCATATCTATGGATGGCACGGTTCAGCATGTCATCGTGTCAGGCGACGACGACGACGACGAAGACAACGAGGAAGAAGACCGGGTGGAGTTTGACCAGCATTGTATGCCCATCGAGTTTATGGAGGGCGAACGGGGAGAATCCGCAGCGTTCGAGAGGCAGGACGAGGTGGAGCAGGGGGCGGAGCAGGACATTTTAACCGATTCCGAGTGCATGTCCGGCTCAGGCGGAGGTGCTGGTCACATTTTTAATTACTTCGACAGATTCAATATCCATCACCAACCCGTTCCAGGCGACGACTCTGCTAAGACGGACTTCACCTGTCCCGAATGCGGGAAGACGTTCCTGCGTCGGAACGGCCTCACGTTGCACATGAAGAGTCACCAAAAGCAGAACGCTCACGCGTGCCGCACCTGCAAGGTCGTCTTCCCGCAAAAGAACCTCCTCCGGACGCACAAGTGCCTGCCTCCGGAAAAAACTCTGGCCAAAACGGCGGACATGAGGTTCCGCTGCGAGATGTGCGGCAAATATTTTCACTCCAAAGCCAACCTGAAGGTTCACTACGCCGTGCACACGGGAGAACGGCCTCACACGTGCAGCTTCTGCGGAAGAGGGTTCTCGCAGAAAGGAAACCTGACCACTCACGAGCGCATCCACAAGGGAGAGCGGCCGTACGTGTGCACCACCTGCGGGAAAAGCTTCACCCAGAAAGGCAACCTGACTCACCACCTGGCTATTCATAGCAAGATAAACAACAGAATGAGGAACGCTGTTGAAAAATGGCAGTGACTTTTTTTTATTATTATTATTATTATTATTATTATTATTATTATTATTTACATACAGAATAACAAAAAAACTGGATATCATCTCTGGAAAGAATGTTTTTTCTAATCAATTTATTTCACTTTCTGTTTGTCAGTTTTATCAAGTCTCCTCATTTTTTTTTTTGTTGTTGTTGTTATTTTTTTGTAGGTTTTTAACACCAAAATTTTACAAGGGGGTGGGGGGAGAAGCTAACGTGAGAATTTTGTATAACTAATGCCTGAGCCACACTAGAAGAGAATCAGGCTGAGTTTTACGGCTGGTTCGTCCTGATTTTAGACTGGTTTTAAACAATTGTGTGTGTGTGTGTGTGTGTGTGTGTGTGTGAACAGAATGTAGAGACAGCCTGAAATATGAATTGGGCTGCATGGAAAGGGGAAAGAATTTTAAAATCTCCTGCCGAGACGACGTTTGGCCGGCTTTCACGGACAATACGACGTAATCGCAGAGCGTCGTATGGAGGCTTCGCTCGTCGTGCCGTGTTCTCGTTGTGCGACGGCCCATACGCGCCCGCAGAGATTATCCGAGCTTGTAAGTTTTTGTTGTGCAATCCTCATGGACGTCGTCTACACGTTAAGCACTCCTACGCGAGGGCCAGTACGTCGCTTTTTAACTTGCGAAGGTGGTTACGTCTTCACGTAATCCCCCGAGACGTCGTCTCCACCTTTGGCGGCTGCATTACGTAAGCTCCGCCTCTCCGTAACGGTTAGGAGACATGCAGAGCTTATTAGAGTCTTAACACAGGGTCAGTTGCGCCGCTAACGTCCATAGATCCCGTGTTACTTACTCAGATTTTAACAGTGACGTCAAACCCGTGTTTGAAACGTCATCTCGGCAGTCCGTTTTCTGGTTTCTAAGTTTCTCGCCGTTTAAGTATGGTATAACCGAGAAGGACGGCGTGGGAGTGGCGCAAAGATGGCCGACCTAAATTCCTAAGGTCCAATCATGGGACCGGTTTGAAAGCCATCCACCTGTCTATTTTCCATGCCGCTTATCTTGTACAGGGTCGTGGGGAGCCTGGACGCCTACCCCAGGGACCTCCAGGCACAAACCGGGGGACGTCCTGGACGGGGCACAATCGCACACACTTCGGACAATTTGGAAATGCTAATCAACCTACGACACATGTCTTTGGACTGGAGGAGGAAACTGGAGTACCCGGGGGAAACCCCCGAAGCATGCGGAGAACATGCAGAGGCAAACGCCCCGCCCCTCCCCCGGGTTAACTTCATGAATATTAAACATATCCAACACTAAACAGTAAGGGAGTCACACACTAACCGATCCGTGTTGTATCACGATCGATATAATCGGCAAGAGCCGAGATAAACTCGTGTTCGTTTGTTTGGAATCTGGAGTCGTGTTTGTTCACGAGCTGCTCCACGAGATCCTGTTGTTCTGAGAGTACGGTTCGTTAGAGATTCATGACCTGAAAGCCTGTGGTGTTTTTAATACTTCTCTTTGTATCTGGCGTCTCACGCTTTTTAACAACAGTTCGGATGGTGCGGCCCAGGCATAAAGCGTTAATCTCAGCATCTCGTTTCTAGTTCATACGTCAATAGTTAATCTCAAACTACACTTGTATAAAAAAAAATGAAATAAAAAAAAAAAACCTTTTGCATTTGCATCAGTTGTATGGATTTTATGTACCAACTTCAAATATATGATGTATTTTAGACAAATCTGGTGTGCACGGTTTTTCATGTGTGACGATATGAAGCACTTTCAACATACATTTGAGAACGTGTATGTGTGTGTATATATATATATATATATATATATATATATATATATATATACACACACACCGTCCACTTTAATAGGAACGCCTGGAGGTAATTTATGCAGTTATCCAGTCAGCCAATCGTGTGGCAGCAGTGCGATGCATAAGATCATGCCGATACAGGTGAAGAGCTTCAGATAATGTTCACATCAAACATCAGAATGGGGAAAAGCTCTGATCTCTGGGACTATCCGTGGCATGGATGTTGGTACCGGATGGGCTGGTTGGAGTATTGTTGACCTCCTGAACAGTCTCTTAGAGTTTACAGACTGTTGCGAAGAAAAAAAAAAAAGAAAGAAAAAAAACCCACATCCTTGTAACTGAAATAAGCACTCTATAATAAAAATGTGCTGAGCAGAAAAGTTTCTCAGAACGTACAATACATCAAGCATTGAGGTGGATGAGCTACAACAGGAGAAGACCACATCAGGTTCCACTCCTGTCAGCCAAGAACAGGAATCTGAGGCTATCATGGACGCACAGACGCCCCCAAACTGGACAGCTGAAGTGATTTTTTTTTCTTTTTCTAATCTTCAACCGTTGCAGAGTTTTGAGGACGTTGCGCAATTTATGAAGACGAGTTCAATGACAAGTTTGTTTATTGCAAACAGGTGATGAAACACTCTTGACTGGCCTTCATGTGATGTGAACGTGCATACATAGAAATATTTCTCACTTTACTAACTTGCAGATCCACAAATTTAAATTCCAAAGAAAAGTCATTTAATAAGCGCTTAAAAATGTTTAGAATTTTTTTATTTATTTATTTATTTTATACAAAAAATGAATTGAAAAATCAGAATAAAAAAAAAAAACAACAAGGAAATAAATAGAACAAATTATTTAAAAACGAGCGACTAAAAAATGTAAATACATTTTTTTTTTAAAACAGTACTTCTATGTAAAAAAAAAAAAAAAATCAGAAGTAATAAACAGGATATTTTTTATCCTGTTTTTCACTTTGTCCCATTTTTAGTCATTTTAAAAATCGACTGAGTGAGTCATAGCCTCACAAATAAAGTCGCTCAGATCTTGAACGATGAACACTGAAGCCATTATGTTAAACACTGTTGGCACGGTTCCAGAACCCAAAACACACACACACACACACAAAAAGAAAAACCTTGAGAACTTTCTAAGCGTGATTTATTAATCAGCCAAGAAAGAAATATTAGTAGAAAGCCGAAACCGAGGTTAATAAATATTTAAGAGTCTGTACAAAATGCTTAAAATCGGAAACTTCAGTCACTCACTAAACAACACATCAAGTGTAACAAGAGGAACAGAAATAATACTAATAATAATAATAATTATTATTATTATTATTATCTTCACCTTCTGAACATTTAGTCCTCAGTGGAACATTTTATTCTCGTGTGGTGTTTGTGGTTAAAAATCATAATACAAGAATAATTTATTCTATGCTAAGAAAACAGTTCACCAGCATGCACAAGACTTATTTTTTCCCACGTTTTTTTTTTTTTTTTTTTAAATTCATGAAATTTTATTACACTGAGCTACCAGTTTATCAGGCTCACGTAGCTTATACATAAACCTACACTACAGGTCAGGTACGTTGGACTGACGAGCCCGCTCGTGACCCTACACCGCTTCAGCCCCCGTGGTAAAATCGACCGAGGAGGGATTCGGAGCCGAGCTCCGGCGATATGACGTAGCGCCGATAATGATGACGTAATAATAATCAGTGCCGGGTTTGGTGTGATATAACGGAGTTACTAGCTGCGTTTACGTGGGCGACAACGATCCACTCTTAATCCGATTAAGACCATACTTTGATGAAGGAACTACCATGTAAACAGCAATTTTCACTTACCTTAATCTAATTAAGGTCGTACTCGAATTAAGTTCTAATCGAATTAAGACAGGTGGAGTACTTGAGTCGCATTATGGACGTGTATTACAGACATGTATTACACACCGTAATCGCATTATGAGCGTGAGAGTTTTCACCGCATTTCGCGACAGGATGCGATCACACACGCCGGTTCTCGACATTTTACGGCGAACAACAGAGTTCGGCTGCGTCCCAAACCGCATACTTGCCTACTATAGGCCTGTGGTGGGGAAAAATACACGTATCTCGGCTACTATATAGACGGTAAGTACGCGGTTTGGGACGCAGCCCGCGGCTTCAAGCCGTCGTCGATTAGCACGTACAGCACGACTGATAATTAACCGCATTCGAAGCGTTCGTAAAAAAAAAAAATTTCAATAAAAACACCCCAGACTGTTTACGGTACCATAACGAAGACCAACTGTATGTTGAGACGTGAAATTCTGGAAGGAACGTCGAACTTTTCCCACATGGGGGTTTGTCCAACATTAATAAAAAATGATTTAATATTGTGGAACGTCTGTGAAACAAGTGAGCTCCTGTTATTGCTTCCGTTGTGCCGGCTCGTATAACAGTCGGTATAGATGTAAGCAGTCGGTGACTGCACCTTGCTTTTCCTAAACTGGTAGCTGAGTGTCGTGTGCTGATCTGCACAGTGCACAGTGTGCGTGTCGAATATTGGGATATCCTAGCTATAGATTTAACCCCGCTACTGGTTTAGCCGTTGCACTGATGGATGTTGAAGCCGTGTTTATACGCGTAGCGTTTCCCGCAGTCCACGCAGCTGTACGGTTTCTCTCCGGTGTGGCTGCGCAGGTGTATATTTAGCGAACTCTTCTGCGAAAAGCTCTTGGCGCACTCCATGCACGTGTAGGGTCTCTCTCCAGAGTGAGTGCGCATGTGGATTTTGAGGTACGTCTTCTGAGCGAAGCGCTTACCGCACACCGTGCAGCCGAAGGGTTTCTCTCCGGAGTGCGTCCGTAAGTGCACTTTTAAATAGCTCAAGTAGTTGAAGTTCTTCCCGCAGAACACGCATTCAAACTTCTTCTGCTCCGGACCGGACGTTAAGTTCTTCGGGGCGTTCAGGTGCATGCTAGCGGGAAAGAATCCGCCGAACTCCTCCGAGCTCACGTTGGACGACGTGGCGGCGTCTTCGAGCGCAGACGGTCTCGGGTCCGCTCTGACGTCAAACGTCTGCTCGGCCGCGCGTCTCGGCGGCGTGTTGGCGAGCGCGGCGGCGTACGGGAGGAACTCCTCGCTGCTCTGGGCCACGTCGCGTTCCACACCCGAGAACGCAGGGTCTGTAGGTCATTAAAGTGAAATGTGAACTTCGCAACATGTGAACACGGAGTATTTACGGTTCTAGGTTACCGCACCTTTCTCACTGCTCCTCGAGTTGACTTGTGGCTTGCTTTTACCCGGGCCGTCGTCAAACGTCTCGTCTTTGATGATGATCATGTCGGGTCCATCATCTTCCATCAGATCAATAGACTAACAAAGAGAAATCGTACAGAATAATTAAACCAGACAGTGCCACCCCCGGACTGCCCCGCCCTCGGACTGCCCCGCCCTCGGACTGCCCCGCCCTCGGGACTGAGAATGGCTGGCAAGTGACCTCAATTTTTTTTTTTTAATGCTAGCAAGAAGATAAAACGGGCAATATGTACTCAGACAGCCCTGCCCTAGAAGTGCTCTATCCTCATTACACTGCTTCTCAATCAGACTGCAAATCTCTCAAAATGTCCCACATTCAGACAACTTTACCCTCAGACTGCTCCACCTTCAGATTACTTTACCCTCAGACTGCTCCACCCTCAGACTACTTTACCTTCATACTTCACCATCCTCAGACTACTTTACCCTCAGACTGCTCCACCTTCAGATTACTTTACCCTCAGACTGCTCCACCCTCAGACTACTTTACCCTCAGACTGCTCCACCTTCAGATTACTTTACCCTCAGACTGCTCCACCTTCAGATTACTTTACCCTCAGACTGCTCTACCCTCAGATTACTTTACCTTCAGACTGCACCACCTTCAGACTACTTTACCTTCATACTTCACCATCGTCAGACTACTTTACCTTCATACTTCACCATCCTCAGACTACTTTACCCTCAGACTGCTCCACCTTCAGATTACTTTACCCTCAGACTGCTCCACCCTCAGACTACTTTACCTTCATACTTCACCATCCTCAGACTACTTTACCCTCAGACTGCTCCACCTTCAGATTACTTTACCCTCAGACTGCTCCACCTTCAGATTACTTTACCCTCAGACTGCTCTACCCTCAGATTACTTTACCTTCAGACTGCACCACCTTCAGACTACTTTACCTTCATACTTCACCATCGTCAGACTACTTTACCTTCATACTTCACCATCCTCAGACTACTTTACCCTCAGACTGCTCCACCTTCAGATTACTTTACCCTCAGACTGCTCTATCCTCAGATTACTTTACCCTCAGACTGCTCTACCCTCAGATTACTTTACCCTCAGACTGCTCCACCTTCAGATTACTTTACCCTCCGACTGCTCCACCCTCAGATTACTTTACCCTCCAACTGCTCCACCCTCAGATTACTTTACCCTCAGACTGCTCCACCCTCAGACTAATTTACCCTCAGACTGCTCCACCCTCAGACTAATTTACCCTCAGACTAATTTACCCTCAGACTGCTCCACCCTCAGACTAATTTACCCTCAGACTAATTTACCCTCAGACTGCTCCACCCTCAGACTAATTTACCCTCAGACTGCTCCACCTTCAGACTACTTTACCTTCATACTGCACCATCCTCAGACTACTTTACGCTCAGACTGCTCCACCCTCAGACAGCACCACCCTGAGACCGCCCCACTCTCAGACTGCCCCACCCTCAGACTACTTTACCCTCAGACAGCACCACCCTCAGACTGCACCACCCCACACCCAGACAGCCGCACCTTTCAGGCACTTTTTACAGTGACGTGAACGACTTCTTGAAAGTCAGATCACTGTTCATCACTACTGTGATTAATTGTTAGGGTGTAAATTTATAGTCCCTACCAGTCTTACTGCCCCAGCATCCAGAAAAAAATTAATGAACACTGGGGTAATTTTATATTCATTTAGAAAAAAAAAAAGAAGCCATGCTATTACTCCAGCTTAATTACATGCCTGAGAGCTGGAACAGAACAGAAATATGGACTGACACACACACACACACCTCTATCATACACGGGTCCACATGGCTCTGATGCTTGTGTAGTGCACTGGACTCCTTGTCTCTCCACAGATCCATACACCACTCCTTCCCAAACACGCCTTCGATGGTGGGACGATGTCCGGCTTCTGTTCAACGCAAAGGATATTCATTCTCACATGTCGCAAAGTGAAAGCTCAAGCAAGTTAACGTGCACAATGTTCTCCATACACAAAAAGTAATCAATAGCAGCGCACCGGTTTACAAATTTACAGCGCGATCACAGCTTTGTCTTCAGCCAAGTGGACTTGTACATGATCTCAGACTTTAAAAAAAATATTAAAACAGCCGTATTACTTTGATATCACTCCGCACAGGCATCTAATACAGGTAAAAGTCATTTTATTATAAATGTAAGAATACATGTAATACTATAAGAGTGATATAGAGGTGTTTAAATGTTAATGATAAAGAATGAAACCGGACATTATATATAAATTAAAATGAAACAAAAACACGTTGCTTGTTTGCTCAGGGAGCTTTCATATAAGTGTAAGATAAAATAAGATACATATAAGATCAGATAGATACAATGTAAGATTAAGATAAAGCTTGAAGGTTCAGTAGTGCAACTAGTCTTGCCTTTATTTGCACGGACAGCGTGGAATAGATACTCCACATTTAAAGTAAGATTAAAATGAAGCTTTTGGATGTCACATAATAAAATGCCTTTATTTGCGTCATCGTGGAATAAATACTGAAGCTTTATTATAAGTGTAAGATACAGAGAGGGGAAATAAGTATTCAGATACTTCTGTTTTTTTGTTATTTAATACACTTCCAGTGTGTGGAACTCTATTGATTTCACTTATGAATGGATGGGTGGATGGATGGATGGATGGATGGACGTCTAAACACTCCAGCTTTATTAGCATTATAAGAAATGCCCTATGAGTGATATGAAAGTGTTTGTTTACATATTAAATAAAAGGTTTGCCTGTATTTGCGTAGCTGTAGAACAAACACTCCAGCTTCATTAGAAGTAGAAGATGAGCTTGATAAGGTATCATTTGTTTGCGTCCTAATAATAGTATAATTACTCCACCTTTATTAGAAGTAGAAGAAACACTGTATGTTCTAAGTTAGGGGTTCCCAAACTTTTCCAGGGCAAGGCCCCCCAAATGGCATTAACATTTGACCGAGGGCCCCCTTTTGAAAGATGTCTTTAAAACACATTAAAAATACAGACTTCTGAATATATCCCCCCCTTTTTTTAAATTAATAATTACATCTTACATCTTTACATTACATTACATCAGGAATTGATTGTGTGTGTGTGTGGTTGTCTGAGAGTGAGAAAGAGAGAATCATGTATTTATTTATTTTCCACACCAAATTGTTGAGGCCCCCCGGGCGCCCCCTGGCGGCCCCCACTTTGAAAACCACTGTTCTAAGTGATATAAAAGCGTTTAGTGGTAATATTATATTAAATCTGACCTGATATGATATTATATAATATTATATTAAATCTGACCTGATATGATATAATATTAAACCTGACCTGATATGATTTTATATAATATTATATTAAATCTGACCTGATATGAAAGTGTTTGTTTACATATGAAATAAAACATTTCCCTGTATTTGTGTCACTGTAGAATAAACCACTCCAGCTTTATTACAAGTAGAAGAGTTTGCTATAAAAAGCGTTTTGTTAAATATTTCCACGAATTTGACCTTTTATTCGTGTCCTTACTGTATAATTACAGCGTCTTTACTAGAAGAAATGCTGTATGGGTGATACGACAGTGTTTGTTTACATCTGAAATAAGCTGTTTACCTGTGTTTGTGCGACTGTAGAAGGACCCAGTGCGGCTTTATTTGCGTGGTGAGATGTCTTGTATGTTGTAGGAGTGGTCTGAGAGTGTTTTAATGTTGAAAATGAAATGAAAATCCTACCTTTATTGGGCACACTGTGCGCCTCGGCTCTGTCCTGTGTGCTCCTCCTGCTCGCCTTCAGCTCGCTCTCTAACAAAGAGCACTTCTTCTTCAGACCCTCGTTTTCTGAGATCCTGCGGGAAAGCTCTCTCCTAAACACCGCATGACTCTCCTCCACCAGTTTGCCGATTTCCAGCACGGCCGTTTTGGCCAGCATTTCCATTATGGACGCTAACTGGTTCTGAAAATGGGAGTCGCTCACCATCGTCTCCACCATCTTTATTATTACTACTATTGTTGTTGTTGTTATGGTGATGAATAAATCAAGCACAAACACCTTTCCTAAGAGTGTCAGAGCGTTACACTTCTCCTTCTCGGCACTGTTTGACCTCGGGCTATTCACGGCGCTTTTTCTTTACTTTATTGTGGAAGGAAATGGAGAAGGGGCTGCTGGGATTGCTTACCGTAAATCTCAGAATAGTAGAAGGGCTCATGTGTGTACCAAAGGGGAAAGTGTAAATATAGCCTGAAGGGCGCGATTGTGCTTCACAACCTCCAAAAATAACCCCCCTCCCTGGTCCCTTCCGTTCTTATTAAAGGTGGGGTGTGGAGACGGTTCAGATTTCAGACAGTCCACATAGTCTGAATCTAATCAACCTAAAGCAGACATGTTTGCTGCCTGAAGGTTTCTGTCTTCTTCACGTCTGCACTACAGATACAAAGCTAATGTTGCTAACATGCAACTGAAACCAATGGCCACCGGTTAGCCTCACAAGGACTGCAGGCGGAAATCATCACTCATCACGTCTGAACACGTGTTCAGTTTGTTCCTAAATCACAATCCGAGGGGTTTTTTTTCCATTAAAGAATTAAACAATTGAAAGAATTCAATTTCTATCGTCGTTTCCTTTTGTAAAAATGTTTAGCTACACACATAACGTTACATACAGTTAGAGAACTGGTGGTCCTGTTTATGCTAGCTAGCTAACGGTAGCCAAGATATTTACTGTTTTTGTTTGCATTCTGAAATAAAACATTTTACCAGAGAATGGTTGGGGCATAGCTGTATTTTAATATATATATATATATATATATATATATATATATATATATATATATATATATATATATATATATATAATTTTTTAGCTTGGTTTGTTAAAACCTAGTTAGCAATTTAACAAGTTTCCAAATCTAAATGTTATTGGAACACATTTCACGAGATACAAAAAAAAAAAAAAAAAAAACTAAATCTCAAGAACAGCCTTGTAAAAATCTTTGTTATGCAGAGAAATAAAAACTGACACAAAACAGGTAATTAGCCAGTCACCCAAGTAACATTATCATATTCATTTCACTTCATCGCACATCCATAACTAAATATTACGAGGATTTCTGAAAAATGAAAGGGGGATGATTTTTCTAAGCAGTGTTTAGCTAGCTAGCAATAATTAGCTAGCAGCACTAGTTAGCTAGATACAAAGCTAAAGTCACCTAACTAACCTGAACTGAAACAACAACCTGTGGTAAGGTATTTTAGCTACGTTAGCTAGCTTGCTAAATCCCAGCGATCCAACCCAACTAGCTCGGTGACTCGTGTTACCTAATTAACGCAGCCAAACATGATCTTGCCACAAGTCGTTGTTTCAGTTAATAATATCTAGCTACATAACAAAGTTAATATTACTTATCTACCATTACCTAACAGATCAAATGACCTCACCAGAAGTTGCTGTTTCCATTAATGGGGAGCGTACTATATCTATGTTTCCAGGGTTCTATGTTCCCAAGATTTATATGGTACACAATGAACACATGGCGATTTAAAGCTGGAGTTAGGCTTCAGCATAAGTGAAAGCTGGAACATGTTCATACTTAACATTCTGTTCCTTTTATGACGGTTTACTGTGTTTTATAGGCTACATTACGGCATTTCTTCAGTATAGTGTATACATTTCAATATTGTTCATGCATAGACTTGTACTGTATGAATAGAGACTAACAGCTACTTTTAGAGCAGCACAAATGAGGGTTCAGCGTGTGCAACCTGGTTCATTCTCCAAGTTCATAACGTTCATACATATCAAGTGTGGATGAAGGATGGATTTTAAACAAATTTGTAGCATTTGTTTGTTGTTATTCGTTTAAATTCAATTCCGTTTTTATTTGTATAGCGCTTTCAACAACGGGCTTCGTCCCAAAGCAGCTTCACAGAAATATATCAATTCAGGATATAGATTTGAAATGAATAAATTCATCCCTAACCAGCGAGCCAGAGGCGATGGTGGCGAGGAAAAACTCCCTGAGACGATATGAGGAGGACACCTTCAGAGGAACCAGACCTAAAAGGGAACCCGTCCGCATCTGGGTGACACCTCATAGTGCGATTATAAATAATTCCCTTCTATAACTGTGCACTACATGGTCAAATAGTGCAACTGTGTAACCAGGAAATTCATTACAGTTAAATATGTATTTGGCGTTTAAAGTTAAAAGGTAATTAAGTTCATAAGGCTATGGGAAAATGAGTCCCGACTGCATAAAAGCTTTGGAAAAGTTTACTTAATGGGTGTTAACTGAATATTGAACTGGGGAACATAGGACCCTGGGAACATAGGAATGACCCTCGTTAATGCTAGCTCCGCAATTGCTTTGCAATCTTGCTAACTTTGCTAAAATGACCTTATCCTCAAGTACTGTTTCAGTTCATGTTAGTTATCTAGATAATAAAGCTAACATTAAAAAAACTAACATTGTCTAAGAAACAAAATGACCTTAGCAAAAGTTGTTTTTTCCATTAATTGTTATTTAACATTAGCGTCATTACCTAGCTAATTCAGTTAATTAGCCAGCTGTTTCAGTTAATGCTAGTTCAGACGATTATCTATTATCGTTGCTATCCAGCTCTAGCTCATGTTAGTCAGCTAACATTATCGAAATAACCTTACCACGGGTTATAGTTTCAGTTAATGTTAGTTAGGTAACATTAGCTTTATTACCTATTTACCTTACCACAGGTTTCTACCACAAGTTCATGCTCATAAGCTAACTCACCAGAGGCGTATCACCCTGCACAAAGTATACTTCACGCTTTACATGTACGCTAGGAACAGCATAAAGTACACGTGACACAAATTTTGTCATCAGCAGAGTACCGTATGTGCGCCGCCAGACTTTTCTAACCGTGCGTACTTTACATGCACAGGTCACACATGTGCATTTAAGTCGTTTGCACTATTTAGTCGTTCCACAAGGTGGCAACAGTGACCCAAGGCCGTTGATTCTCAAGGTGGTCGAAGAAAAAAACTGAATTCGCCATCCCTCACTATTTTCTGGTCGAGCGGTCACACAGACACATCTTCTCTTTCTCTTTTATAAAAACAAAATTCCTCTTCCGCTAGTAACAACAAGTGAAGCAGCATGTCTTTCTCCTCCATTGTTCTTCGTGTTGTTGTGATTCTTCTTCGTTGTAGTACTTCACACCAGAAGACCTGCTTTACTGCTCTGTACTGACTCTTGTAGGCCAGAAGGGGTAGTGCAAGTTGTTGTAACGCGAATGCATCGACCAAACGGAGTATACTTTGAAAGGCTATGAGTATGACTGTACACATACGCTTGCGTACACATAAAAAAACGAAGTATACTTTGGGCTTAAGGTTGCTGCTGGATGTGGTATTAGTGAGACCAGCAGGGGGAGCTCACCTTGTGGTCTGTGTGGGTCCTAATACCCCAGTATAGTGATGGGGACAGTATACTGTACAAACAGCCCCGTCTTTCGGGTGAGACGTTAAACCGAGGTCCTGACTCTCTGCGGTCGTTAAAAATCCCAGGACACTTCTCGTAAAAGAGTAGGGGTATAACCCCGGAGTCCTGGTGAAATTCCCCATTGGCCCTTCGCTATCATGACCCCCTAATAATCTCCATTTCCTACATCCTACATCACTCTCCTCTCCACTAATATCTGGTGTGTGGTGGGCATTCTGGAGCACTATGGCTGCCGTCGCATCATCCAGGTGGATGCTACACACTGATGGTGGTTGAGGAGATTTCCCCTTCATACAATCTAAAGCGAATTATGTCATGACTATTAGACAACAAAGCTAACATTACTCGGCTAACATTCCCTGAAACAGCAACGTGATAAGATGAGACAATTTGATCAAAGTTATGTTATGCTAGTATGTAAAAGTGTTCTTGAAGTTCGAGGTGTCAAATCGTCAGCGAAATCTCAGTGACCGACGCTTGAGGAACGGAGCCCGGGTCCGTTCACGGTCCTGCCATTCCGATCACAGAAGCCAGACTTGGCGTTTGAATGTACAACCAGATGTTTGTTCAGATTGAATTTCTTGGTAAAGCCTTTCCCACATTCGACACAGATGAAGGGTTTCTCTCCGGTGTGAGTTCTCTGGTGCATGTCCAGAGAGCACTTCTGAATGAAAGCTTTGCCGCAGTGCATGCAGCGGTACGGCTTCTCTCCCGTGTGTGTGCGCTGGTGTGTGTACAGGTGACCTTTCTGCGCGTACCTCTTACCGCACAGCGTGCACCTGTACGGCTTCTCACCCGTGTGACTCCGCTTGTGGATTTCCAGCTGGCTGAAACACTTGAAGCACTTTGTGCAGAGCGGGCACGCGAAGCGCTTCTCCTCCTTGAACCTGGAGGCCACGCGTCTCCTGACGGGCTTCGGGAGGAGATAAGACTGTGTGCTGTCGATCTCTGCGCTCGAGCGCACTTTTAAAGCAGGTCCTTCAGGGGCGTGTAAATTATTTTCAAAAAAGATTCTGTCCTGTGGATGAGTCTGTTTGTCAGCAGATTCATCACTGAGATGCCTGGCAGATCTTTCCTCAGTGCTGTGTACTGCAAGTCACAAATGACCACACAATTATTCATATTAATGCTCACTTATGATTGAATATGAATTCAATTTATGATTATCATACATAAAAGCATAAAGGTTAACATAAATATCGAGTCCAGCAATTCTTATGCACTATAAATGCTTATATCACATTTATAGATATATGTTTTTGTCTTAAACGTCTATATTTATATCAAACGTGTTCATAAAATGTTATATTACATTTCAAAACTCTCAGAGAAGAAAACATTAGCCGACTGGACTTTTTAATCAGGTGAAATTCGATAAAAAAAAATGAGCACAAACTGACTGCCATCTCTCGTCTTGTCTCCTCCTAATTCAGCGTCCCAGAAGCCCTCCTGTTTAACCTTTACTTCAATAGTCGGTTCTTCTCCGTGATGCTGCTGCAGACGACAGTCACGCTGTTTCTCTCTCATATCAGCCTACGTAATATTAAAAGATACAGCATCTTATACATTAAGCATCCCTTTAAGAATATGTTTCGTGTTGACAGTTTCATAAAAAAAAAAATGCATTAAGGAAAACTTACATGGTCCTGTTCAGAGGTCACAGGAGTGTCGAGTAAAGCAGCATCACCCCCACTGAACTCTTCCAGCTCACTCTCTCTAGATACAATCAAAAACAATCTTAAGAGGAAGTTTCGCTCCAAAACAAGTATTCGGTCTAGCAAGACCACCTGATTAGTGTGTAGTGTAATAAAGCGCCTTGAAACGCTCAGCGATATTCGGCGTGTTGAGGTAATTTCCACTGAAACAGGAAGACAGGGCGGGGCATATCGAGTGGCTCCTCCTCCTTTTTAAATAGCCAATAGCATTTAGTTTACCTCACAGCTCAGGACCATGGATTTTTATCATGTTGGAGACGGGACGCTTCGGATTCCAGAGAGCGTTCGGTTGGACAGAAAATCCGAAAGTGCAGAATGATGTCATCAAAATGGTTGATCCGTATCAGTGGTGGAGAGAGAGTGTAAATTGTGAATGCGTATATCCTCTAAATGCGAATTTTTTCATTGTTTTGGAGCACACTAGCTTATAGATAACCTTAAGACGAACACATTCATACTAAAAGTCACACAACTTCCATGTTGATTTCATGAGGACTTTAATAATGTGTTGAACCGTCGACATGCAAGTTCCCGACCTAAAGAATGGCACATGAAAGACCCTTTAAGTTGCATTTACAAGTTGATCGCCAAGTTTCCTATTTTATTACTAACTTTTACCCTTATTTCAAAGCAACGGACAGTTTTAGTTGTTATTACCCACATTTAATTAGTTGTTATTTAGTTGTTATTACCCACATTTAATTAGTTGTTATTTAGTTGTTATTTAGTTGTTATTACCCACATTTAATTAGTTGCTATTTAGTTGTTATTACCCAGTGCACCACAGGATAACAGTGGTGCAGTGGGATTTAGCGCTTGCTTCGTCTCGACCTAAAGAGACCGATGCAGCGGCGCTTTAGTCCTTTAGTATGTTCCCTTTAACACACATGGTATAATGACCTTTTAATATGAGGCTGGTTCTCTGTTATGGAGCTGTTGTTTTCTCTTCTGGAGCTGTGGTTCTCCTTTCTGAGGCTGTGGTTCTCCGTTCGGGAGGTGTGGTTTTTCGTTCTGGAGCTGTTGTTCTCCATTCTGGAGCTGTTGTTCTCTGTTCTGGAGCTGTTGTTCTCCGTTCTGGAGCTGTTGTTCTCCGTTCTGGGGCTGTGGATCTCTGTTTCGGAGCTGTGGATCTCTGTTTCAGAACTGTGGTTCTCTGCTTTGGAGCTGTGGATCTCTGTTTCGGAGCTGTGGATCTCTGTTCTGGACCTGTGCTCCTGTACTGCTGTAAGCAGTGCTGATGCTCCAGTATCTCCAGCCTCCTGGTTCTGAGTTGTATTATTTGTTGACATGTGTTTTTCCATCAGCTGCAGTCTTTTCCTCAGAAAGTCGATCTCATGTTGACCTCGGGTCACCTCAGACAGGAGGATTTTACATTCCAGCTCCACAAGTTTACTGATCTCCAACACCGCCGTTTTGGCCAATGTTTCCATAATATCAGCTAACCGAGTCTGAAAAGCAGAAAGAGGCGTCAACATCTTTTATTCCCTCAATATATGGAGGTAAAGACTAAAATAAAGCCGCTTATTTGCGTGCAAAAGCCTCTAAAACATGTTATGTGCTGTAAAGTAAAGTTTTGCATATGCTGCTTGCCCTCAGCTCGTGACTACCATGTTGGAAAACAAGGACGATCATGTGGAGGCGACGGGTCCAGGGTTGCCAGGTCACAAGAAAACGTTAGACATTAGTCAGTCCATTAGATTGGAAAGAAACAACCTTGTGCTCTGGGAGATAATTCAGACTTGATCGGATTTCTCAAATCCGGGATTGTTTATAGTCACTTCCTAAGGCTTGACGCAGAGATTGAATTTAATTAATTTAGTCCAATTTGGCAACCCGGTGTCGCAGGGATTTTAAAAAATGTTTTGGTGGTCACTTCGTGTGTTTTCAGTTTTACTGCCATCTATTGAAATGGAGCTAAAATTATTATTATTAATAATAATAATAAAATAAAAATAGAAATAGAAATGCAACTATATGACTCCTGCTCATGTGTGGAAAGTTTCCACTTTTACATGATGCACCTTTAACATTAAAACAAATAAAACTTAGACAATAAATAAAGTTAAACACACCAATGTTAAGGAAACAGTACAGAACAATCCATACAATTACTTTAATCTAATATATATATATATATATATATATATATATATATATATATATATATATATATATATATATATATATATATATATATATATATGTCGAATGTATCTATAACTATAATTTTAATAAAAATCTGGAAATATGCTGTTATAGTAGAGCACTATATTCCTGACAGTAAGTGGACAAGGCTAATAAATAAATAAACAAACTAACTAATTTCGTGCATATATATTGTTCTGTGCTCATAAGAGGGTCTGTGGAAATGTCTCTATACTAGAGGATATTCCCTGAGTGAAAAAAAAAAACCAACAAAACAAAGTTTAGAATAATAGATCGATTCTGAGAGAATATTTACGGCTCTGGGATCGTGGCTCGTTCTGCGCATGCGCATGAGCGGCGACAGCTTGTGCACGTGTGAGCCGTATTTACGGTAATTCCGTTCAGCAAATGAAGGCAGCGACAGTTCCTCAAGCTGCTGATTGGCTGTGGTCACGTCGTATGAGGAAGTAAAGCAGCTGCAACAGCTACAGTTAACTTCCTAACAGGTTACCAAGCGGAACAGGTAATTCCCTTTTCGATAACACTGTTAATGTATATTGTCTCATATATTAGCACGTGCAAAAGTTGTTATTGTCTATGTGTGTGTGTGTGTGTGTGTGCTTCCTCTTAGGTGCATCTTCCCCAGGTTTCTTAGAAAGATCCTACTATAGTACATTGGCTGCACAGGTTTCCACAGGGTCCTAGAGAACCCCCAGCCCCTTCATGTTTAGTCTTTTTCCCTGCTCTAATACACCTGGTTCAACTCATCATCTCATCATCAGCCCTTCCTGAGATGAAGTGGGTGTGTTAGAGCAGAGAAAACACTACACTGGACAGGACAGGACCAGAGGTGGGAACCTGTGCAGTATATCAATGCATTTGATATGATATGATGATATAAGCCTCCTTTTTTTTTCTTAGTCACATAATGACTGAGCTCAGACTGAGTGAATTCCTGTCTGTCTCAACCAAAAACCCAGTTTAAGCCTTGAGAAGCTCCTACATGTTGGCAGTGTAACTGTGCCTGCTTTTATCTCCAACAGATGTGCGCTGAACCTCGTCAATCCCAGTTTCGACATGTTGTGTATTTTATTAAAGCACATCGTGGCCGTAGCCACGTTCCAGACATGTGGGTTAAACTTTGAATGCTTTATAAAGTATCACTTCGGACTAATTTCCTATAAACCCTTTTATACCACAGTGTTCTTGGTTTCTCAGATCTGATTGGCCGGAAGGTGTTGATTATTGTAGGTTTCAATAACCGCGCCTCTGACTGTATTTCCTTCTGTAATCCAAATCGCAGGTTCTGAAACGTTATCGTTTCTATAGCAACAGTTAATCCATTCAATTTGGGACGTGTCCGTCTCCCAACATAATCTTAAACGGGTAATAAATATGTCTTGTTCTTTAACAAAGAAAAAGATATAATAGTCGATATGAATATAAGTTATCTGTAAAGAGACGTTTTGCAAGGAGTCTTTGTAAGTTTTCTGTCATGAGAAGGACCTCTGGACGGTTTGTGGTTTCTCCGTGACAAAACAAGGTGTATTTTCTTTTGTCTTATTAACTTCAGGAAGGAGGGGGGAAAAAAGAGGCTAGAGAGGGAATGTCTGTTTGTAGCTGCTATAACATAAGTGAGAACAGGAACTCACTTGTTTCAGGGACATTTTACATCCTTATATGTCATTCCTTGGCTAGTTGCTTTGGTTTTAGGATTTAAACACTATTGGACATGCCGGTACGGGAAAATAATCAACTTCCTGGTGGTAAAGGTTACTCGAGCGTTTTATACTTCACTTATTGGTTCTGGACAATGTTAATAGTTGTCCTGTAGGAATTTGGCTATGATTTTAAATAAACACAAGCTAGATATTACTTATTGTCTCCTTCAGTCTGTATGAATTACACAGGAGTAAATAACCATTCAGAGATGTGATGTGGTCACAAGGCTTCTTTTAGCCATCCCGTGCTCCCCATATGACCACACCCCTGCTGCACACCTAACATCACGCCAAAACTATTCTGCACTTTATTGTTATTGGTCTCAAATCTGAGGATATTTTACACTCGTCTTCTCCCTGCTGTGATCCCAGGGGACGATGTCAGGAAGAAGAGTCGTGGCGTTTGTTTCAGCAGCCGAGCTCGGCCCCGCTCTGGCCAATCTCATAGCGTCTCGGGCTGAGAAGACACTCAGCAACGGCGCTGGCTCGTTTTCCCTCGGTCTTTCTGGAGGAAGTCTGGTGTCCATCTTGAGTAAGGAGCTGCCTGCCGTGCCGAACCTGGACTGCAAGCGGTGGCTGGTGGGCTTCTGCGACGAGCGGCTGGTTCCTTTCCATGATCCTGAGAGCACTTATGGACTTTACAAGGTAAATGGAAGCGTGTGCTGATGTACAGTAATCTGTCAGAGCCTCATGATTGAACCTCCAAGTAGGGCCTGTTCGATTTCTGCAAATTTAGCCTGATGATTACTTTTGAATAACAAATAAAATTGTATTTTCTCTTGACTTTATGACACTTATGGAATATATGAGTGTAATAATAATAATAATAATAATCAAGCAACAGAATGTATTAAAATTGACCGTGTATGTATATTTAAATTGCATTTTCATCTAACTGTCGAAAAAGAATTACACACAGGTTATAGAACAATAAACAATGTACTCCTTTTTTTTTAAAACTATATAAATAAATAATGTATAACGGCAAAAACAGGAAATCCTCGTTATTTACAACACAACTATAGCTTCCTGTTACACCACAAAACATAGACAAAACGTTGAAAGGGTTCAAATGACATGTAATGCCACAGTAATTAATGGTGAAATGGTTTGAAGATGCTTTCTGTACATACAGTTGAGAGCAAAACTTTGTATACCCTTAGGATAAAATTAAGACAGTGATGTTCCCTCATTGTTAATAAATAAGAAAAAAAATGGCTAAATTATTTATAAGGTATTAATAATGAAAAAAAAAAACAATTTGATATCCGTATCTTTTTGTATTGAATAAAAAATAATATCTATAAACGTATATATGCCCACTCTTTGCCCTGTGTGATATATCATATCATATTATATGTTGCACGTATAATAGTAGAATTTAACTATTAATCACAATCAACACAAATAGATCTGATTTTGTGTTGATGTAAGAATTGTGACAAGCCTGATGGAGGCAGCGTGTCATCACTAATCCATCCATGACTTCTCTCGCTCTTCAGAACCAGTTGTTTTCAAAGCTTAACATTCCAGACGACAGGATTTTGACGATCGAGCCGTCTTTACCGGTGCAGGAGTGCGCTGAGGATTACGCCAACAAGCTGAGTAAGGTACACCGATTAAAACTATACACATTTCCAGCACGTGTTTTACGTTTCACCAACTCTGTCGGTCTGATTTTCACATCTCCTCACGTCTCCGCAGGCGTTCGACACGCAGCAGACGCCGGTGTTCGATATGTTGCTGCTCGGCATGGGACCTGACGGACACACGTGCTCTCTCTTCCCAGACCACCCGTTATTACAGGTGAGACCTGAATGCTAAGACATTTGTGTGGAGTCTTCTCACGGCGCTGTGAGACCCTGGATGAGACCTTGACTAGAATTCGGCGACTTTCCAACGTCAATTACCCTCCGTCGTGCAAAATACCACCTGTCCTGACATAAAATCCCCACAGAACCAGCACATACATAATGATAACGTATATAAGTCTTTAGTTCGCAAGCCAGCTAACCAATCAGAACTAGCTAACATTAGAGAGATGGATAATACAACCGAGCGTACAGCTTACCAAAAGACCTCAAACCACCAAACAATAACAATAAGGTTACGGAAATGTTCCCAGTGCATTTACAAGATCTTATTATGAAAGAAAGAGTTTGAAGCAACGTCACGCGTGGAAGCGAGTAAACATTAACTACTTACAGAATGTTACCAAGCCAGGACGGGAAACTTTGCATGCTACGTAGGACACTGTTGTAATAAGATAGCTGTAGTTCACATTAAATAGCACCTCGTTTAAGGGATTCTACTTTTTAACGTTATCGAACTTGCGCTTAAGCTTCAAACTTTACAAAGGCACAAGTGATTCTGTGACTGATTCAGTATTATGATTTTTATTTATACGGATCAGAAGAGATGGTGCCGAGCCGAAAGCAAAGATCGGTATCGTGGGCCGATGCCGGCCAAAAATGGTGGATTGAATAGTGGCGAGGGAAAAAAAAAAGAATGAATTCAATCCGATCCTGTAATTAATAAATAAATAAATAAATAAATAAATAAAAAGGAAAAGACTGCATTTGGAGAAAAAAAAATTGGGGGCTGGAAATGTTTACGTAGAAGGGACTTTTTTTGTTGTTATTGTTGATTTTTATACTTTTTATATTGATACATTTTAATAGTTGTTATATTTTCCATGTAATTCAAGTGATTGAATCGAAAACAAACTGTGATTTTGTCGTCTTTTTAGTTATGTTTTTTTTTCCCCTCTTTTTTTTATTTATTTATACAGTATGCTTCAGTTAAAAAAAAATAAATAAAGGGGTGGGTATCGATACTTAGGTGTTGATACTCGAGGTTTCAGTATGAGTATCGGTACTGAAACACAGAAATTAGCATCGTGCCGTGTCTACTGATTATGCATTATTAAAATTCTTTTTAAGATCCAGAGAACGCATGAATAGTGAGTCGAGGAAGTTACATCTTGTCTCAGCACTTATTTGAAGGGTGTCATTATTAATGAACATCTCCAAGTCCTACGCATTCAGCATGAGCTAGGTGACTAAAGCCTGTCATACGTCATCTACACGTGATATAAACTCTACGAGTACATAAAGGTTATGTAAAAGTCTTGTTCCTGCTCTTTAGTGCCTCGTCATTTGTGTTTATGTTCCAGGAAAAGCAGAAGACTGTAGCTCCTATCAGCGACTCTCCTAAACCACCGCCGCAGAGGGTGACCCTCACACTACCCGTGGTGAACGCGGCCCGCTGCGTGGTGTTCGTGTCCACCGGAGGCAGCAAAGCCCCCGTGCTCAAGGCATGTATAAAAAAGGATGTTTCACATATTCTGCATCAGTTCTGCTTTATTTCTGCAAGAAGAAGGAAGAAATGCTGTAATGAGCAAACACTGAAACTGAACTGCACACACTTTTCCTTCCTTCTGCTTTTCTCTTGACCTTCACAGCAAGTACTGGAGGGTGGAGACGGCCCGGTCCTGCCTGCAGCCCTCGTCGCTCCGACCCAGGGCGAGCTTTTCTGGCTGGTGGATGAACCAGCAGCTGCCTCCTTAACCCTCGATGTGGAACGACCAGGACCTGGTGCTAAACTCTGATCTCAGAACAGGAACCGGTTTTCTTGTTAAATGGTCGTTGTTATAATGGTTAACTTTGTGACTTTCCAAGTGGAAAAGGTCTGCGTTCATTAAGGAGACTTGACTAACAGTTTATTAAATTTATGTCAGTAGATATGAGGAAAATGGCTTAAAAGTAAACGATGAATTACACAAAGTAATTGATTCCATATCAGTGACAGGATGGTGTGATGAAGTATATTATATGTTATATATAACAACTCCCTGACGTTTATTTTCCTATAAACGGCATGTCCTCTTATACCACAACAATTCCCCAATGACTCCAGTTCTTAATTTGTTAATGAGTGACATGGCATGCTTAAAAAATAATAATAACGTTGTGGAAAGTCCGTAAAACCTTTCGTTCCTCTCTTCTTTTTTTTCCCGCTCTGTCTTACTCTGACTTTAATATGATTTTTTTTAAAGCTTGTCATGTTATAGAGAAATCACAAAGGAAAAAAAAATAAACTCCTCTGTCCTGAAAACTTTCCTGTGGTGGAAAACTGTTTTACAAAGTGCTGGCACTGGAGACTCCTTTCATAAATAAACATCAGGGGCGTAATCCGGCCTGGGCATTTGGGACTGTAGCCCCGAAGATTCCACTTGGAGCAGTTCGTCACTACGTAACTGAACGTCAGTAAAAGAAGACAGCGGTGTTGTAATTTTATATCTTCAGGGTTTACAGGAAAATACGTGGAAATACTCGTGTCTTATTGGCTGACAGTCTCTCAAACGCTAGCTCACAGTCAGTTAGTCCATCCATCCATCTTCTATACCGCTTATCCTTTTCAGGGTCACGGGGAACCTGGAGCCTATCCCGGGAAGCATTGGGGTACACCCTGGACAGGGTGCCACTCCATCGCAGGGCACAATCACATACACATACACTACGGACACTTACGGACCTACCGTGCATGTCTTTGGACTGTGGGAGGAAACCACAGAGTACAAGGATGTCTATATGAGTTCCAAGTTACGTGAACATGATATGAGCAGAGCATAAGGACCGCTAACGTACTTTGCATGGCATTGTAACCAGCTAAACCCATACAGTGATAGCTTGGTGTACCTCCACTTGGTTAGAGACACCAAGCTAGCCTAGTCTCGTGTTAGATAGCCAAAAAGTTTTATATTTTATCAGTCTGGTAGTCCTGCAAGCATTTACATTTTTTAAGCAATTAGCCCTCCCATGCAAGCAAAAAAAAATGCACGGAAACAATCTATTTAGAAGTACGTTTTAAAAACTTTTTCGATGGAGAAGAATCTGGGCTCAGCCCCGGATGATTAATCGTCCAGTTAACGCTCCTGGTAAACGTTAAATAAACCATTTGACATATTCTTGGTTAAACCGTATGTTTATTGTTAAACATGTTATGTGGAGTGTCCACTGACAACGCATCAGAATAATGTTCGCAGTAATATAAACTTGTGATTTGTCTTGCAGCCGGAACTACTTTCAAAGCCGCTGTAATGGAAAATTAAACAGCGACTTCTGAACAACTTCTTTTAATTTTCTTCTTCTTCCAAAAAAAAAAAAAAAAAAAAAAAGAAGGCCCAATGTCTCTTCTCCAGTGAAGCGGTTCAGGACCGGGGGCATTAAATTCCTCTCCCCCTTTAAAGCCCCTCCCCTTTAATCAGGGCTGTGACGTGCCCTTTAAGCGCGTAGCTTCTGCACTGTTGTCACTGGGTTGAATTTCTGTCGGACGATTTATTTTACCCGAACCTCCTTAAAGCGGCTTTGAATCTTTGATATCGCTTCATGAACAACGTTTAAGTGTTCCTAGCTACAAGGTAGTGTGTATAAAGGGCACTTCTCGGCGATGTTCGGGGTTGTTTTGTGTCTGTTGTGTTTGCTGAACATTACCGGCCCGGTTCTCGGTTACTTTCCAGAAGAGCGCTGGAGTCCTGAATCTCCTCTTCTGGCTCCGAGGGTCGTTATTGCTCTCATCTGCCGAAATTCGGCCCATTCCCTGCCTTATTTCCTCGGAAATATTGAGCGCTTGAATTATCCGAAGGACCGCATTGCACTTTGGTAAGTCATTTTTTCCAGGACGTTGCTCATTCGGGGACACAGAGCTACTGAACACAACTGTACTGAAAACACAGCGCTACTGAACACTGCACCACTGAACACTGTACCACTGAACACTGCACCACTGAACACTGTATCCGTCCCGCGGTTTATTGAGCACGAGCGGCTGTGATGCTTGCAATAAATAATCTGCAATATGCAAATGAGTTTATACTAATTGATCATACCCCAGATGTATTTGTATGACTGTTTAAATGTAAAAGTAATTCACTGTTTAAAAAAAAAAAAAAGAGTTTTAAGCACAGTTAAAAACTCTGAATTTGCATAATTTTACTCAAGAAATATGCAAGCGATATGCAGATGAGTCTAATATGTAATCCACAATATGCAAATGTACCAATAGTAGACAATTTGCGATATGCAAATGAGTCTAATAAGTAATCTGCAATATGCTGATGAGTCTTTAATAAATAATCTCTTTTATTAGTAGTGTCTAACAAATAATCTGCAATATGCAAATGGGCATCTAATAAATAATCTGTTAGATGTAAATTAGTATCTTAACAAATAAGGTGCAATATGCAAATGGGTCTCTATTAAATTGTACGCAGTATGCAAATGAGTCTATTAAATAATCCGCAATATGCAAATGTGCCGCTAATACATAATCTGCAATATGCAAATTAGTCTCTGATCAATAATCTAAGATATGCAAATCAGCCTGTATTAATTCATCATACCGCCCCAAATGTGTTACTGTGACTGTTTTAAAAATAATCACTATATAATAATAATAATAATAATAATGTAGAGGCATTTAGTTGAGGTTTTTTGTTGTCATTGTTTTTTTTTAATTAAATTCATTTTTAAGTGCATTACAAATAAATAAAAAGAGATACAGTGACTAGTTCTTGTATTATTTAGTTTGCCTTTTTCTCAAGAAAAAAAATGACTCATCATACTTTTTATCTGTATACGGTTGCGGTTATTGTAGAATGCACACAAAGCAAATGACTTCAATTACTATAAACGGTTGTTTCCACACCGTCGTCTCTCTTTTTTTCTCTCTCTCTTGTTGCCAAGAGCTTTCAAAACTCCTCCAATCCCATGACAGAAAACTTAGTTCCAGCTTTACTTCTGACTGTTCCAAAGCGCTGGTATTGGAGACTCCTTTCATCAGTGTGAAATGAACATCTTCTTACAGTGCATGAATATAAACACGTGATGTGCAGCTGCACTACTGTCAGAGCTGCTGTTATAGGAAATGAATCCACACCTTCTGACCAATCAGGTTTGAGAATTCAGCAAAGCAGTGGTTTAAAGCTCCCCTACATTCACAAAGTCCAACAAATGCTCTCATGCATTTCGACAATATCTCTATCTGAGAACAGTGTGTGAGCTCAAGGTCTTTGAGATGCATCTGTGATGATGATGATAAAATCAGAATGTGTGTGTGAGTGAGTGTGTGAGTGAGTGTGTGAGTGAGTGTGTGAGTGAGTGTGTGAGTGAGTGTGTGAGTGAGTGTGTGAGTGAGTGTGTGTGTGAGTGAGTGAGTCAGACAGACAGACAGACAGACACTCACTGTGTAGCGTTGTTTGTGCTAGTTTGAGTGAAAGCAGTACAGGTACAGGCCTGCTTCTGTCACGCACACCTCACAAGTTTCCTCAGGGTGAACACACACGACACACACTACACACAGATCACACAGAAGTTTATTTGCTGCCATTTCACGCTCAAAAGTCTGAAAATGTCAGTTTCACTGACTGAAATCAGTCATGTGTCTTTTTCTGCTCTGTTAAATGGGGTTTTTCTTTTTTCTTTTTTTTTTTTTTTCTTTTTTTTTGCCTTGAGGGAAAATATGAGTTTTAATGCCATTCAGCCCATAGTTTCCATGTGGAAAAATGACCAACTCTTGGCTTTAGTTCTATTATCTGGATGTTTTCATGGTGTTTTTTTAATTTATATATATATATATATATAGATATATATATACACACAAACTGTAAAAGCCTTTAAAAGTGACACAAAAGAAGAATGCAACAATTTGGTGATGTCACTGGGTTGCAAGCTTGATGCAGTTATTGCAAGCAAAGGATATGCAACCAAATATTAAGTGTTATTTACTGCACCTTAAAATCTATGCTTTTGCTCATCTAAAAAATTGGGTGGTCTGATACAAAAGGTGCCCTGTTCCAGGCTGAAATGCTGATCCGTCGTCTCCTATTCATCTTTTGATCTCAAACCCAAATGTATTCAGTGTCTAGCAAAAACAAAAGACTTGGCCTTGTTGTTCCAATACTTTTGGAGGGGACCGTATATAAGAAGATGAAAAGGAAAAAAAAAAAAAAAAAAGCCCAACAAAATAGACATGTCTATAAACATAAAGAGGCCTAGTTTCAGCTACACTGGCGTCCAATATCGGAGGGGTACCAGGACCCAGACCAGAAAGGAAATGCGGAGGGAATGCAAACATCTGTCCAGCAGCAACAGCTGTGTATTCATAAGGGTCAGAACAAAGAGAATGATACAAAAGCTGCTTAGAGAAAGTGTTTCAGTGGAATTATGATGCAGTTGTATTCCCAGAACCCTGCTTGAGCCTGTGCTGACACATGTTTTATCATGGTGTAGATATTAACACAAACCTGCGTCTCTTTCTTTAAGTTAATAAGACAACAAAAAAAACAAACTGGAGACTCTTCACTGTGAGGGTTAAATGAACATCTCCTTACAGAAAACTTCATGTCAGTGGTTCAACATGTTTCTATATACCGTATAACGAGCTTTTTCATTTGTTTATTGTTAGATTATGCGGCGTGTCTGCCATCCAATCCCTGTGAATGAGTTATTACTACGGAAACGGGAAACCTGTTATTTGCATCTACGACCAGCGCTCCTGTTAGAACCCACGTTTTGTAAGCTGTGTGTGAAGAATTTACCATCGTTTGTTATGTCTGAACTCATCTGCATACGTTTTAACCTGCATAAATGTCAGTTCGGACGTGGTTTGTCGCCATCGCCAGAGTTATAGCTCTGTATCGTGACGAGAAACGTGTTTCTTAATAACACTCTGGACATTTCAGACCCTTTATAAATCTCAGGAACAGAAAAGTTGCCCATAAGCAACCTCAAACATTATCATGCTATTTTACTTACTGCATTTTGTAAATCTAATATCGCTTATTTTAATGATCATGTGCAGGAAGAGCGGAACCGGCGGTACTGAGTATAATTTATTTAAAGCACCACTTTTTGAATCTTTTGAGTTTAAAGGTACACTACGTTTGCAGGTTACAGTTACAGGTCCCGAAAGCCAGTATATTCATGTCCTTTTTTTGTTTTTGTTTTTTGGGAGGGGGGGTCCTGGCAGTAAATGGACAGAGATATCGGTTACCACCACGGGTGACTCGAGTGTAAATGAAAAGTCATTCGTGCATAGAAATAAAAGAAAGGCTTGTTTGGAGCTGTTATTCAAACACATCGCACGTCTTCGTATTGCTTACACCGTAGAGAAAAGCGGAGATAAACACTTGTACAGGATCGGAGATGTGTTGCCAGATTCCCATTTCTTATAAAGAAATTAAACGGGCGTTTGTAGAGTTTGTTTGTTAAAGCCGTCAGAGAGGATTTCACTGTTAAAATAGTATTTATATATTTATAAGTGTTTGAAGGCAAAAAACTGAAGACATGGGAACGATCCAGATCCAGATCCAGTGTAATATCACTATACCAGTGCTATAAAACCACCGGTGTGCCAAACTTAAAACTTCCACAACATTAAATGAACTTTTGGTTGCTGTAGTTGATTATTTTCCTAGAGTATATCCCTGTAGTGTGTTTTTCTTCCGACTAAACCAAATTACAGGTTTATATTAACGCGCTTGTTATTATAACACATTATTGTTTCTCTAGTAGCAGCTTATAGCATGGACTTGTATGGATGACGCCTCATGTAATCTAAGATTTAAATATAAAGCGTACGAGCACTGACTTGGTTTTCAAGTTTTCAGAAAGGAGATGTTTGTTTAACATTTACGGAAGGAGTCTCTAGTGTCAGCGCTTTGTAACAGTCACCGGAAAGAATTCGGGACGGAGGAGTTTGTGCTTTGCGTTTTATCAGTAACATGACAAGCTGATTTCGTGTGTGAATAGCTTAGAAGGAGGGGGGGGGACTGGTGAAAGAACGAATGTTTGCAGCTGATCTGGTGTAAATCGGACCACCCCGCTGTTGATCATTTTCCTATAAAAGCAAGCCCCGTTGTTTATTATTGTTGAGTTAATGGCTAAAAGCTTTAAACAGCAGGGAGAGTGAATTTCCCTTCTGATTACTTGGCGGTTTCACTTCTCCTGTGAGGCTGTTTTTTAAAAAAAAAAAAAAAAAAAAAAGAAAGAAAAAGCTTTTGTTACTCAATTCAAAGAGCTCATTTCAGAGCACAGTTTTGTTCCCCTTTGTGTATCGTAACTGAGCTGCAGTTCTAAATGTCTTGAGAAAATGTTATTTCTTAGCAGGTTTGGCCTTCATGCAGGATAATACACACCTGTACAAAGGAATAAGAGCATGGTGATATGACTGCTCTGATTGCAGCACCTGAAAAAGTAAAGTGCCGTTTGTTCACAAAGCCTTAAAGTGCGAATGCAGGTCATGACGTGTCTAATTTTGTGCCGCGCAGGGTTGCGACCGATCATAATGCAGACAACACGACGTATCTGCTCCGAGACTGGCTCGTCAGCGTCCAGAAGCTGTACCACTACGTGGAGTGGAGACCTAAAGAGGAGCCCAGGTTTGTGAAACCGATCACACAGTGTGAAGGAATGATTGATAATTCTCCTATAAATAACTAGGGCACGGGAGACTATATAAATGGCTGATTCTAGTGCTGTGTCTGCATTTGTTCTCGAGTCACCATGTAGTGCAGGCTTTAAGTATCGTGTTGTCAGTGGACAGATTATATTCACTATATTATTGCTCCCAGTGCTCCAGTGTATAACTGATGCACTCTGCTTCTGTAGCTCAATATTTAGTCAGGAGAGGTACCATAGCAGCCAACCTAATATATAAATCTAAATAATAGATGTTATTTAAGGACTATGGAAGGCAGCAAGACTACAGAGGACACACCTCCTTCACTGAGACTGACAGGGACAGAGGCCACACCTCCTTCACTGACACTGACAGGGACAGAGGCCACACCTCCTTCACTGAGACTGACAGGGACAGAGGACACACCTCCTTCACAGAGACTGACAGGGACAGAGGCCACACCTCCTTCACTGAGACTGACAGATACAGAGGACACACCTCCTCCACTGAGACTGACAGGGACAGAGGCCACACCTCCTTCACTGACACTGACAGGGACAGAGGACACACCTCCTTCACTGAGACTGACAGATACAGAGGACACACCTCCTCCACTGAGACTGACAGGGACAGAGGCCACACCTCCTTCACTGAGACTGACAGGGACAGAGGCCACACCTCCTTCACTGACACTGACAGGGACAGAGGCCACACCTCCTTCACTGAGACTGACAGATACAGAGGACACACCTCCTCCACTGAGACTGACAGGGACAGAGGCCACACCTCCTTCACTGAGACTGACAGATACAGAGGACACACCTCCTCCACTGAGACTGACAGGGACAGAGGCCACACCTCCTTCACAGAGATTGACAGATACAGAGGACACACCTCCTCCACTGAGACTGACAGGGACAGAGGCCACACCTCCTTCACAGAGATTGACAAACACTGAGGTCTTGTCTTCTGCTCTGAGGATGACCTCCATTGAGGCCATGACTCTTTTACTGAGACTGACATGTCCCAAGGCCATGCCTCCTTCAATGAGATTGACAGACACAAAGGCCATGCCTACTTCACTGTGACAGACACAAAGGCCACACCTCCTTCACTGAGAATGACAGAAAGGCCACACCTCCGTCACTGACTGACAGGTCCCAAGGCCACGCCTCCTTCAATGAGGCATTTGTCTATGGGTTTGTTCTTTTATTCAAAACATTATTGTGAAGAAAGGTTTGAGCTGTGGAATGTCTCTTTATTTCTGTACTCACGTCTGCATTTCCTCATCCTCAGTGCGTACGGTGATGAGGAAGGACCCAAGCACTGGACGAACCACCGATACGCTCACGTGATGAAGCTGCGCCAGGCTGCACTGGAAGCAGCCCGAGAGATGTGGGCTGACTATTTACTGGTGTGTATTTGCTTTAGCAGTCCTGTTTATCACACTCTCTCTCTCTCTCACACACACACACACACACTTACATTGTTTAAGTTACACTTCATTAAGAGCATCTGACAGATGACTAGGGGTGTAATGAGTCCTTCTTCTTCCTGATGCATAAAATAGATCCCTCCACAATCATTTACATCTGTTTTAAAGGAAATATTAAAATACTGAATCAGTCAGATTGATTTAAATGCTAAAAATGAAATAAATCATGATTTCTAAACAAATTAAACAAATTTAATCCAATACCTTGTACATACTTTAATGCCTATACAGCATGTGAGCGGCTCACAGCATTCACACGCTAACCACGGATGTGAAGAATGATCTGAAGCTTGAATCACTGAACCGACTCACTATGTTGAATCAATGTTTAGTCTATTGAACTGAATGGATTCTGAATCAAACTCAGTATCAGAGAAACGTGAATCGAATTGGTTTATATATATATATACCGTATATACGTGTACATGCGTGTATTTGATTTTTTTTTCATTTTTTATTCACACACACACACACACACACACACACTTTCGCATCTCCTCTATCAGGTGGTCGACTGTGACAATCTCCTGATCAACCGAGATGTGTTGTGGAAGCTCATCAGGGAGAATAAGACCATCGTTGCCCCGATGCTGGAGTCTCGAGCGGCTTATTCCAACTTCTGGTGTGGGATGACCTCTCAGGTGTGTATGAGTATTAAAACATGGCTTTATTTGCTGTACTTTGCTTGAAAGGACAAGAATTCTGACTCTTCAGGGTAATTCGCAGTACCAGATCGACCACGATCCGATCATAAATCCATTTTCTGTTCATCTTAATGTGTCCAAATGTTTTAATTAGTATAGTCATTTTTATTACCATAGCCTGAATTATAATTTCTCCATTAAGTAAATAGATTTTTCTAAAATGTGTTTTATGTATTTGTTTGTTTGTTTACTTGCTTGCTTACTTATTTATTTGTTCTTAATAATAAAAAGTATATTCAAGGGCAAAAAAAATAAGATTACATTAAATGTTAAATTTTAATATTATTTAATAGTTAATATTAAAACTTTTTATTTTTTTATTTATTTATTTTTTAGGCTGTGTGACCATTGTGCTGCTCGATATAGGAAAATGCCTCTGATTAAACGTCATTTATTTAACCGGTTCAGTTGGGGGTTTGGCGATTTTTGTTTTTATTGCATTGTTTTTAGCGAATATCAGCGCAGAGTGAAGCGCTATTGATGATGTGAGTTATCATTAATATTCATATGAAAGTTTCACAGGAATTTAATTGCCTGTATGTCAAATTTGAACATTTAGGCATAAAGCAATACATTGTTGCAGAACTACGATATAGAAAGAAAAAAAAACGGACTATTTCCCGTGTTGTTACGGTTAACGTAGCATAATTCTGTGTTCCTGAAGGGTTACTATAAGCGCACGCCGGCGTACATACCGATACGCAAGCAGGTGAGGAAAGGCTGCTTCCCCGTGCCCATGGTTCACTCCACCTTCCTCATGGATCTGCGCAAAGAAGCGTCCAGACTCCTGGCGTTTCACCCTCCGCACGCCGACTACAGCTGGGCCTTCGACGACATCATAGTGTTCGCCTTCTCAGCCCGAATGGCAGGCGAGTACCTTCCTAACACGTTTAGCACGTTTCTAATCCTAGCAGCACACAAATCTGTTTTAACCCGTTCAGAAGTATGACACTCTTTTTGTTTTTTGTCCTGTCCAGAGGTGCAGATGTTCGTGTGTAACAAAGAGACGTACGGGTTTTTGCCCGTTCCCCTGCGTTCCCACAATACACTTCAGGACGAAGCCGACAGCTTCCTTCACTCTGTCCTGGAGGTCAACGGTGAGTTTTCTGCCTCTGTGTGTTATTCAAATATCTGGAGAAGGCAGGTTTTATTACATGACAGTTGATGTTAATTAACGATGAAATGAACCAGCAATGAAACGGTGTGTTTATCGTGTCATTTAATTTGTAACTTTCAGTAAAGTACCTATTTTGTAAAAGTACCTATAAATATGTAAGGAGTAAAAACACATGGGGGCGTTCTTTTTTTTTTTTTTTTTTTAAATAAAGAACGGCGCAGTCGTAGTTTTTAACACTTTAACACTTCGGCTTGCCTACTCTAACTGTCTCGCTTCTGTGGTCATGTAGTGCGATATCCCCCCGTCGAGCCCTCCAGTTACCTCCCCCCTCCCGTCAGACAGCCCGATAAGCTGGGCTTCGATGAGGTAAGATGTGTGTATTTCAGATCTGCATGAAGTCTCCATCAGGTATCCATTAGGAACTGAAACATCTACATAAAACGATGTGTGTGTGGGTGTGTGTGTCGAACGTACACAGGTGTTCATGATAAACCTGCAGCGTCGGTCCGATCGGCGCGACCGCATGCTCAGAGCGCTCCGCATGCAGGGGATCGACTGTAAGGTCACGGCTGCTGTCGACGGCAAGTACGTTGGTTTTAACGACGTCCTTCAAACAGCATGTTACCAAAGCAGTAAACTCAGTTTTCCATCATTTAAATTTTTTTATTCATTTATTTTCTTAGTGCTTCTGTACAACTCTGATTCAGGAAAAAACTGACATGTCACCAGGAAGCGCCAATGACACGATCGGTCCGATCACGTCCGAGATTAGACGATGATGACATGGATCCTGGAACCTGTATCCCCGAAACCTGTGTGCCATACTAGTTAGCTAGCTAGCAAACTCAAGATTGTGTTAACTAGCTGTCTAGCTAATAAAGATAGTAGGCGGGCATAGGGGTGGTTCTAATTTGCATATTGGTGCATATTTATAGATCAGGACACATTCAGAGAGCACGTTGCCTGAGCCAGCAGGGAAGGTGCTAAATGACACCTTGCTCCTTCAAATAACTAAATTTATTGTATTATAATTGTGACGGTTTTCCTCAGAGCCATGAACGTGAGTGAGATCCAGAGTATGGGGATCCACATGCTTCCAGGCTACAGCGACCCCTATCACGGCCGGCCTCTGACGAAAGGAGAGCTGGGCTGCTTCCTGTCTCACTACAACATCTGGAAAGAGGTAAAAAGCCTCTGTATCCGACTGCACGTCGTCCTATGTGAAGCGCTGATCAATTAAACGCCGGGTATTGACCGACAGATTGCCGAGCGTGGCCTGAAGACCTCCCTGGTGATCGAAGACGATCTGCGGTTTGAGATTTTCTTCAAGCGGCGCCTGAAGAACCTGATGAGCGAGGTGGAGAGAGAGGGGCTCGACTGGGACCTGATGTGAGATGAATGCTTTTTTCAGAAGCACTCGCAGGCACTCGGGGGTGTTTGTTTGTTTCCTTATTTTTCTTTTTCTTTTTCTTTTTTTTTTTAAATCTCAGTTACATCGGGAGAAAGAGGATGCAGGTGGACCATCCGGAGAAAGCCGTGCCAAATATACGCAGCATCGTGGAGGCGGACTATTCTTATTGGACGCTGGGTTACATGATGTCATTACAAGGAGCCAAAAAGCTGCTGAAGGCAGAACCACTGGGCAAGATGCTGCCTGTGGATGAATTTCTTCCTGTCATGTTCAATAAACATCCTGTGTGAGTTTCATAGCACACACACACACACACACACACACACACACGTCATAAACACTGTGTTCTCAGGAAGTGTTCAGTTGTGAAGGAAAAATGTGAGAAAACATGTTCCTGTACATCACAGTCTACATAATTTGTATTTTGTTTGTTTGTTTTAAACTGATTTTATTAGCTAACTAGCTAACATGAGCTATATTAACAGGATTTATTATGGGGTTGGTTTTTTTTTTGTTGTTGTTGTTGTTTTTTTTGAGGTCATACTTGTTTATGCTAATGCTAGCCAGCTTGAGCTATGATAACAGTTATTCTGGGAGTCATGTCAGCTTTTTCTGGAACTTTTCAAACCTTCGTAATCTTCACAACTAACTCTAGCTAGCAAGCTAACATAAACTAACCTGACAGGATTTTGTGAGCTGTCACGTTCATAATCTTCACTGCTAACGCTAGCATCTTAACTAGCATCGACTAAACTGAGACAAACGAGGCAAAATTTCTGAAAGGATTTCAAAATCATCTTCATACATATTTATAATCTTTACTGCTAACGCCAGCCCACTGTCTAGGATAAACTAATCTGGCAGAATTTCATATTTCTGAAATAAATGACAGCAATTATGGCTAGCTGGCTAATATAAGCTAACCTGACAGGATTTATGTGGCATGTGAATCCCTTTTAAAATGGTTTTCTGTATACATGGAGGCTAATAATCTGTGTGGCTAGCTAACATGCGCTAATCTGAAGTGATTTCTGAGAGAAAGTCGTGTACATACAGTAAATGTTCATTACTCTGTGCACAGTAATGTGCAGTTTCTGAGAGGAATTGTATTCAAATGGGGTAAATTTATGATTATTTCTTTTTAATCTGTTGTGGTAAACTTGATTGGACAAAAAGGGATTCAGATTCAAGATGGCGGTTCGACTGTCCGTAGGATCGTTTTGTCCAAATTTTTTAGATGAAATACCACAGATAAAGTGTCTGGAAACCACACATGCAAGTCTTCTGTTAATTAGCTACATTAGCCTCGTAGCTTTAGAGCAAAACTGAAAAGAAAAAATAAAGAAATAAAAAAAGCGACCACGCTAGCTGCTCAGTTGTATTTGAGTGAATAGAGGAAATTTGAGATTCACCTCACTTCATCTCACGGTTCTCTCGTCTTGCAGCTCAGACTACATGGAGCAGTTCGAGACGCGAGACCTGAAGGCGTTCTCGGCCGAGCCCCTGCTCGTCTTCCCCACTCACTACACGGGCGAGCCTGGATACATCAGCGACACGGAGACGTCCACGGTGTGGGACAACGAAGGCATGCGCACAGACTGGGACAGAAAACGCTCACGGAAAACCCACGAGCAGGACGAGATCAGCACGGAGGCGCAGAACTCCGACGTGCTGCAGTCTCCTCTGGACAGCACGGCGAGGGACGAGCTCTGAGCCACGCTCGGTCCCAGACGCCCCATCCAGAGAGAGGGAGGAAAATCTCATAAGAATCCATTTAAAAAAAAAATTTTTTTTTATTATTATTTTTTTACTTTACCACACTGTTTGTGCCTTTTGACTGACCAAAGAAAGACTTTTTATTTTATTTTTTTTTTTTATTTTTTTTTTTTTTCTTCAAGTGTTGGGTTAATATATTTTTTTCTCCCCCTAAACCTCTGTGTAGATGATCATGTGACTCTGTGATTAAGCAATCTGTTTCCTTTGATGCTTTTCCTGCCTGCTGTAGTCCACTTATTTCAGTCCTAAGGTTGATGACAGACGCGTTGTAGATTTGGTTCATTCGGCACTGTTAGGTTCCATTACTATTAATATTTGTTTTTGGTTTTTTTTAGTGCATGATAAATCTGTTATTTTTATTCCACAGGAGGAAAGCATGTTCGTTATTACATTTTACGTTTCGTCACCATCTGTACAAATGTATCGTCATGAAAACGCCACAAAAAGTCCATCGTGAGAAGAGGCTGCTGTACGTGCACTTGTTTTTTGGTTGTTGTAGTTTTTTTTTGTTTGTTTGTTTTTTTTTTTTGTTTTGTTTTGTTTTGGGGTTTTTTTACAGGTTAAATGAACTTTATTGAAAAAGTGAAAGAAGCAAACTGTAACTGAAGCAAACACATCGAGTCACGATAGTTGTGTATCTGATATGCCTTACAAATGTAAATGAAATAACACTCAAAATCGATACAGAAGCACTGTGGTGTGGCCTTGAATGAGGAACACAATATGTCGACGGTTGGATCGTAGTTCTTGAGGTTTACGGGTTTATTTTACTCAGGAGATTAGTCACAGAGGCAATTTCCTGTCAGAAGTAATCATACAAAAAAACATCTTCATTCCGAGTCATCAGTTTTAAACACTGACCACTTGTATTCCCGCGCGTTCATATGAATATCCGATCAGACGTTCACGTGGCAGCAGCACAATGCATAAAATCATGCAGATACAGGTCAAGAGCTTCAGTGCATGTTCATATTAAACAGCGGAATTAGGGAGAATGTGATCTCGGTGACTTTGACCATGGCCCAGTAGTCGTCGATGGTGCCAGATGGGCTGATTTGGGTATTTGAGATCTTCTTTTGATCTGGGATTTTCTGGAAGGTCACACGGAAACTTCTGGAGCTTCAGGATCTTTTGGAAGGTCACACAGAATGGTGCGAAAAAAACAAACGCAAAACAAAGTCCGGTGAGCGTCAGTACTGCGGATGGAAGCACCTCGTCGACGAGCGAGGTCTGAGGAGAAGGGCTCGACTGGCCCGAAGTGACAGGAACGTGAACAGGAACGCTACATTAACGGTAACAAAAAAAGACCAGGAGATACTTTTCCGATCCTCAGGCTCAGATCCTCAGTTTGGGTGCCCGCTGTCGTGTCAGACTCCGGTTCCTGCTCGACTGGATTGGATCCCAAAGCTGTTGCAGCCCATCCGCCTCAAGCTTTGCTGCGGTGTGCGTTCCGAGATGCTCTTCTGCTCACCGCTCTTGTAAAGGGTGATTTATTTGAGTCACCGTAGCCTTCCTGTCAGCTCGAACCAGTCGGATCAGTCCTACGTTTACAGTTGCAGATCTACGAGTCTGAATGTGGATTTGTGTCTCATCGTTGCATTTCCATATAATCACTTCTGACAGAAAAAAATAACTCTG